>NC_080671.1:265027796-265042796 GCF_030247195.1 Topomyia yanbarensis | reverse complement strand
TATCGCGCTAGTTTTATAGCACAAAAATTGTAAAACTACACTACACTACATACAATACTATAAAAGATTTTTAGACGCAGTACACAATTCATAACTGCATCTTTTTTTCCTACGGGGGTGGCGGTTACGCACAAACCACCACGCAACCCCATCAATACTCATCATCATTTAAAACTACAGGCGTAATACATCTGATTACCACACAGAAAATATGAGTCATAGTCAATATAAAATCAAGTCCCGATAAAGCAGTTAAATACTTTAAACATAAACAACCCGCAAATAGCTTCATCTAACTTACATCGTATGATTCTAGCCATACTTTGTAACACTTAGAAATTCAGACAGAACAATCAAAAAACTATTCCTGACCAGCGAGTAGGTAACGCGTTCACAGCAAGCCAGCACTCATAAACATGATGCATAGACATCCTCCGTATCACTTTGATACAGCGCGGAACAATTCAATTTAATTACCACGAAAAATGCTTACAGCGCAGCAGCGACCGAGTTGGGCAATGTAAATTAACTATACAGCCCTGCCCAATGCGTCCGCTGTGTGATAAGATGTTTTCTAAATAATAAGCCTTCTCCAAAACAAACCCGAACCGTTCCACAGGGGCGTAACTAGACCAAATTCTTGCCCAAAATTGTTTTGCACGTTTTTGAGCCTTATTATATCTCAAAGAGCAGTAAAAAGTAATTTCTTAGAGTTTTGGACAGTATACGAATAAATAATTACCGCAATAATACTCCTAGCAGTGTAGTGAAAAGCAAAAATTTAAAAAAGTAAATTACACTTCAATGTTGATTTCTTCAAATCTAACGATGTTATTGGGTATGCCGGGTGTCAATTGAAAGGTTTCGCACTTAAAGGTTTTGATTTTATGAACGTAACACCACCAATTAAAATATTTTTTTGCTCTTAACATTTCATAATTTGCGATAAAATTGAGCTAGTGCAATAAAGTTCTTCAGCCAGCTCATCTTCTAAATTGCCAAACTTATCTTAGATAAATATAGCAGGAAATTGTTTCAGAATTTGAGAACGATATTTTCTTATGAGCTTTTTGATGCTTCTATCGGTATCTAGAAAATAACGTCGTGAATGGTTCAAAAATAGCATACTTATATAAATCAAAAAAATTCAATATGCCAATAATGAACAATGAAATAAAAAGATTCAAATTGTAAACAAAATTCCTAATACCATTAGTCAGATGTTTGTGAGTAATCTACATGAAAATCAGAATAAACCTTCTAATCTATGTACGAAAAAATCATTAATATACAGTATTCAAATTCACAACAGATACAACCTGAACAAAAGACGATTTACCAACGTTTAGAAAGCAACTTGTGTGCGTGACTATTCATATAGTAAGATTCGGGTTAGGTATATTTCACATTCTACAATAAGCAGAACGTGCATGCGATTGTAAATATAATTGTCATAATGGATTGCATAGATTAATGAACAAAAGGTCTTAATTTTAATTATCTTGATTTAAAAAAATATCCACATCACAACAGAATTGAAGAAACTTACGGAGACACTGAATAAATCATTGTATACCTTCATACACAATCTAATCTAATCAAATTGAGATGTTTAGTACAGCCCCAATAAAGGCTTTGTTGCTTATTTTGGCCATATTTTGGCATAAACATGCCATTTTCAAACTGCTGTAAAAGCGGCAATGGGATTAATTGGGAATGTTTTTTTTTCATGAAACGGGGAGAAGAGAGCCCAAATAACCGTGTCGTTTAAACGGATCTGCCCGACAATACCGGACAAGTTACTTTTTCCACTACCGAATTTTTAATAATATTGATAAAATTTGCGAAAAAAAAGTGTGGTTTGAAAAACTATTTTGTCGAAAAAATTGGCAAGAACACCATAAATTATGTTTTGCTATTTTGGCCAGGATTTGGTAGTAGTTACGCCACTGTGCGTTCCACAAAAAACCTTGCGTAAGCGACAGCACTGAAAGCTAGTTTTTTTGTTTTTTGTCCCTTACCAATAGCCTGCTGAGCGTAAAGTAACTTTGTACTTCATGCATTTTTGTTAAGTAGGAGTTGGGCGTTGCACCCAAGTCTACCGCATGATCTATGGTAGAACACAACTCATCATCATGTTTTACCGTCGACGCCGGCAAAGGCAAAGAATTCTTCACATTTCCATTCGACCATGCCCATATGAGCCTGCCTAGTCCTAGTTTTCCGTTCTAAGTTTATAAGTGATTCGCTCTAGAATATCTATCCGTCTTTCAATTTCATTGCATTCGTTTCTCTTAGTCTCAAATTTGCCGAAAATAACTAACAAAATCGATACAGTAAAAGTTCGAAATATATCTTCCATTTTCTACATTGATTTTTTTACCAAGCAAAATAACCCTTAGCGCTAACAGTTTTTAAAAAGTCCAAAGTACGGTCACGACACTCCGGCTATGTCATAGACATTACCCACTGTTGTAACGGTATTTTATTAGACATAGACTGGAAGGTGAAGGATATTTTCCAATATTAAGAGACATAGTGCTCAAGGGAGAGCAAGGAATTGCAGGCAGAAAGTTCAGGAAAGCGTTTGTTTTATTGAGACAATTTATCTACATATAAAATCAATGTATGTTTGTATGTATCTATGTAAAAAATCAAAAGGCAATTTTTTTGTAGAAAACCATTTATTAAATGTTCTCTCTATATGAAAACATTTGTCAGCTTTTTAGCTTAATGTAGAAAAAAATTTGAGCTCATTCGAGAAGCTTTACGACAGTTTGCAGGAACTTTTTGCAAAGGAGTCGAAAAAATTGATGTTGGCATATTTTTAATTTCTTTCTTAATTTTGATTATCATTTTTGTTAGTTTTATGTCGAAAATTATGAGCATTTACTCTCTGCTTCATATTATCCCAGAAAAACCTCATTTGGACGCAGTTGTGGTACATTTGGAGGGATATCAGCCTTTTGTACAAAATATATACCATAATCCACCAATGCGCCAAAACTTTGTCCCAAATGATAGCTCTATTATCCCCACAGATGTCTGTAAAATTTCGCACGGATCGCTTGTATGGTTCCGGAAATATAGACTGAACGGTCCGGTCACACATGAAATTCCCATATAAGCCGGAACTCAAATTTTTTTTTCAAAGGGGGGACCCCATGAAATTTCAAAAATCGAATTCGTATTTTTGATGGCAAACATCTTTAAAATGCATGAAACGTCGAGATTTTATGTTATCTCGAAAAAATTTTTTTTTTATAAAAATCGACTTTTTGGGACTGCCGATTTCGCACCTTTTTGCCTTTCTCAATAGAAAGGTATTGCAATTGCTCTGAAAACCGACTTTTTAACGGAGGCCCGGAGGGCCGAGTGACATACACCATTCGATTCAGTTCGTCGAGTTCGGCAAATGTCTGTGTGTGTGCATGTATGTGTGTGTGTGTATGTATGTGTGTGTGTATGTGCGTCTGTGTGTGTGTGCACGCGAACACAATCTCACTCACTTTTCTCAGAGATGGATGAACCGATTTTTACAAACTTAGTCCCAAATGAAAGGTGCAACGTTCCCATAGGCTGCTATTGAATTTCTAATGGATCCGACTTCCGGTTCCGGAATTACAGGGTGATGAGTACGATCACGCAGAAAACGTCGATTTTAAGAAATTCTGCAATGAATGTATAATGGTGACAATTTTTCCAAAATGTGACCACAACTGCTTCGATTTGTAGTACTAGGTCATTAACAGCCATTCAAAGTCTCTTTGGTCACATTGGCCACCATCATCGGTTCCGGAAGCCCCGGCGGAAGTATCCAAATTCAGAGTAACAGTCACATCGGTTTCTCGGAGATGGCTAGACCGATTCGTCTAAACTTGACCTCAAATGAAAGGTATTGCGTCCCTGTAAATGGCTATTAAATTTTATCCCCAACCGACTTCCGGTTCCGGAGTTACGGGTTGTGGCGTGCGATCACATAGCAAATTGTGATTCAAACCGATACCCCGATGGAAGCAAAAAAGGTAAAAATTTCGCTAAAATGTCTCTCAAATAACTTAACTTTGCAGTTCTAGGTCACCGACGGCCAAACAAACTTTCGTTGACTACATTGACCACCATAGACGGTTCCGGAAGTGCCCGGGAAAAGCGGCCATCTTTCATAACTAGCAAACTCATATCAGTTTCTCGGAAATGGTTGGGCCGATTTTCACAAACTTAGTCCCAAATGATAGCTATATTATCCCCACAGATGTCTGTAACATTTCGCACGGACCGCTTGTATGGTTCCGGAAATATAGACTGAACGGTCCGGTCACACATGAAATTCCCATATAAGCCGGAACTCAAAATTTTTTTCAAAGGGGGGACCCCATGAAATTTCAGAAATCGAATTCGTATTTTTGATGCCAAACATCTTTAAAATGCATGAAACGTCGAGATTTTATGTTATCACGAAATTTTTTTTTTTTAGAAATCGACTTTTTGGGACTTTGCTGATTTTGCACCTTTTTGCCTTTCTCAATAGAAAGGTATTGCAATTGCTCTGAAAACCGACTTTTTAACGGAGGCCCGGAGGGCCGAGTGACATATACCATTCGATTCAGTTCGTCGAGTTCGGCAAATGTCTGTGTGTGTATGTATGTGTGTGTATGTATGTGTGTGTGTGTATGTGCGTCTGTGTGTGTGTACGCGAACACAATCTCACTCACTTTTCTCAGAGATGGATGAACCGATTTTTACAAACTTAGTCCCAAATGAAAGGTGCAACGTTCCCATAGGCTGCTATTGAATTTCTAATGGATCCGACTTCCGGTTCCGGAATTACAGGGTGATGAGTACGATCACGCAGAAAACGTCGATTTTAAGAAATTCTGCAATGAATGTATAATGGTGAAAATTTTTCCAAAATGTGACCACAACTGCTTCGATTTGTAGTACTAGGTCATTAACAGCCATTCAAAGTCTCTTTGGTCACATTGGCCACCATCATCGGTTCCGGAAGCCCCGGCGGAAGTATCCAAATTCAGACTAACAGTCACATCGGTTTCTCGGAGGTGGCTGGACCGAATCAACCAAACTTAGTCTCAAATGAAAGATGTTGCGTCCCCGTAAATGGCTGTTAAATTTTGTCCCCAACCGACTTCCGGTTCCGGAGTTACGGGTTGTGGCGTGCGATCACATAGCAAATTGTGATTCAAACCGATACCCCGATGGAAGCAAAAAAGGTAAAAATTTCGCTAAAATGTCTCTCAAATAACTTAACTTTGCAGTTCTAGGTCACCGACGGCCAAACAAACTTTCGTTGACTACATTGACCACCATAGACGGTTCCGAAAGTGCCCGGGAAAAGCGGCCATCTTTCAAAATTTACGAACTCACATCAGTTTCTCGGAAATGGTTGGGCCGATTTTCACAAACTTAGTCCCAAATGATAGCTATATTATCCCCACAGATGTCTGTAAAATTTCGCACGGACCGCTTGTATGGTTCCGAAAATATAGACTGAACGGTCCGGTCACACATGAAATTCCCATATAAGCCGGAACTCAAATTTTTTTTTCAAAGGGGGGACCCCATGAAATTTCAGAAATCGAATTCGTATTTTTGATGCTTTAAAATGCATGAAACGTCGAGATTTTATGTTATCTCGAAAATTTTTTTTTTTATGGAAATCGACTTTTTGAGACTGCCGATTTCGCACCTTTTTGCCTTTCTCAATAGAAAGGTATTGCAATTGCTCTGAAAACCGACTTTTTAACGGAGGCCCGGAGGGCCGAGTGACATATACCATTCGATTCAGTTCGTCGAGTTCGGCAAATGTCTGTGTGTGTATGTATGTGTGTGTGTATGTGCGTCTGTGTGTGTACGCGAACACAATCTCACTCACTTTTCTCAGAGATGGATGAACCGATTTTTACAAACTTAGTCCCAAATGAAAGGTGCAACGTTCGCATAGGCTGCTATTGAATTTCTAATGGATCCGACTTCCGGTTCCGGAATTACAGGGTGATGAGTACGATCACGCAGAAAACGTCGATTTTAAGAAATTCTGCAATGAATGTATAATGGTGAAAATTTTTCCAAAATGTGACCACAACTGCTTCGATTTGTAGTACTAGGTCATTAACAGCCATTCAAAGTCTCTTTGGTCACATTGGCCACCATCATCGGTTCCGGAAGCCCCGGCGGAAGTATCCAAATTCAGAGTAACAGTCACATCGGTTTCTCGGAGATGGCTAGACCGATTCGACTAAACTTGACCTCAAATGAAAGGTATTGCGTCCCCGTAAATGGCTATTAAATTTTATCCCCAACCGACTTCCGGTTCCGGAGTTACGGGTTGTGGCGTGCGATCACATAGCAAATTGTGATTCAAACCGATACCCCGATGGAAGCAAAAAAGGTAAAAATTTCGCTAAAATGTCTCTCAAATAACTTAACTTTGCAGTTCTAGGTCACCGACGGCCAAACAAACTTTCGTTGACTACATTGACCACCATAGACGGTTCCGGAAGTGCCCGGGAAAAGCGGCCATCTTTCATAACTAGTAAACTCATATCAGTTTCTCGGAAATGGTTGGGCCGATTTTCACAAACTTAGTCCCAAATGATAGCTATATTATCCCCACAGATGTCTGTAACATTTCGCACGGACCGCTTGTATGGTTCCGGAAATATAGACTGAACGGTCCGGTCACACATGAAATTCCCATATAAGCCGGAACTCAAAATTTTTTTCAAAGGGGGGACCCCATGAAATTTCAGAAATCGAATTCGTATTTTTGATGCCAAACATCTTTAAAATGCATGAAACGTCGAGATTTTATGTTATCACGATTTTTTTTTTTTTTTTAGAAATCGACTTTTTGGGACTTTGCCGATTTTGCACCTTTTTGCCTTTCTCATATAGAAAGGTTATGCAATCACTCTGAAAACGTCAACCTAATCCCGGCCCGGAGGGCCGAGTGTCATATCCCATTCGACTCAGTTCGTCGAGATCGGAAAAAGTCTGTATGTGTGTGTGTATGTGTGTATGTATGTGTGTATGTGTGTGTGTATGTGTGTGTGTATGTATGTGCGTATGTGTCAAATAATGTCACTCATTTTTCTCAGAGATGGCTGGACCGATTTGCCCAAACTTAGTCTCAAATGAAAGGTGCAACCTTCCCATCGGCTGCTATTGAATTTTGGATCGCTCGGAATTCTGGTTCCGGAATTACGGGTTTCAGAGTGCGGCCACACAGAAATTTCGCATAAAAACTATAGGAAAAATTAAAAATAGAATTTTTATTTTTGATGCTAAATGTATTCAAGGTGCATAAAACGTCGAGATTTGATGCAAACACGAAAAAAATTTGACGAAGATTCACTTTTTTGGATTTTGCACATTTTAGCCTTTCTCATAGAAAAGGTTATGCAATCACTCTGAAAAACGTCAACCTAATCCCGGCCAAATTTTTTTTTTCGACTCGCATAAGGTTTCTGGATTTTAACAGGGGCGTAGTTGATGGTTTACGGAGAGGGGTTACACCCCCCCCCCTCTACTGTTCACTCCCCTCCTTTAAAAATATCCTTAAATCACCCCTCAGACCACCACCTCATACCCCTCCCTTTCAACCCCATCATCTTTAAACCAGCACTATATTACAAAGCATACCAATTTAAGCTGGGGAGTCGTTCATTCATGGGACTTTCGCCCTCCTCACATACCCATCCCCGCATGACAAAATGAGTTAGCAAGCAGATAACATTGATCTAATGCTGATTAGGCTAATGGAGTATGATATTTTTTTGTTTCAAGTGTTTCACCGTCGACACGTAGCTCATCAAGTTCGTGGCTGGCATGCCATTGTGTATAAGTGCAAAGTGTACTAAGAATGTAATGGACATTTCCACAATTATGTTGAACATAAAAAGCCTCCGTGCCATAGTTTAGAGAAATGAGAAAGGCACAATTGCACCGCTAGGTGGATTAAAACAGGTTTTTTTTCCTACGGGGGTGGCGGTTACGCACAAACCACCACGCAACCCCATCAATACTCATCATCATTTAAAACTACAGGCGTAATACATCTGATTACCACACAGAAAATATAAGTCATAGTCAATATAAAATCAAGTCCCGATAAAGCAGTTAAATACTTTAAACATAAACAACCCGCAAATAGCTTCATATAACTTACATCGTATGATTCTAGCCATACTTTGTAACACTTAGAAATTCAGACAGAACAATCAAAAAACTATCCCTGATCAGCGAGTAGGTAACGCGTTCACAGCAAGCCAGCACTCATAAACATGATGCATAGACATCCTCCGTATCACTTGGATACAGCGCGGAACAATTCAATTTAATTACCACGAAAAATGCATACAGCGCAGCAGCGACCGAGTTGGGCAATGTAAATTAACTTTACAACCCTGCCCAATGCGTCCGCTGTGTGATAAGATGTTTTCTAAATAATAAGCCTTCTCCATAACAATTATTTTCCAAGCGTTCCAAACTTCTCGAGAACAATCACACTCACACACATGCAATAGTTAAGTTTAACAAAACCGAAATTCGACAAAATAAACGCATAGTATGACCCGAACCGTTCCACAAAAAACCTCGCGGAAGCGACAGCACTGAAAGCTAGTTTTTTTTTGTTTTTTTGTCCCTTACCAATTGCCTGCTGAGCGTAAAGTAACTTTGTACTTCATGCATTTTTGTTAACGACCTATTGAGTCAATTTTATAAAAAACTAGCTGTAACCCGGTGCGCTTCGCTACACCCATCAGGACTAAACGAAACATTTTAAAAATACTAAAAATAACAAATATTTTTGTTACAAAAAAGAAACTTATTGTAATTCTCGCGGATAGACAATGTTCTTAGTTTGACCACCTGGAGCACAATTAAATAAATTGCTCTGTTTTCCTATACACAATTGTTTGAAATCCCTTGGTATCATTCGAATTCGAGGTAGCAGTACATCTGCTCCTTTATATTTTCTAGTTAAAATGGTCGCTTAAATAAAATTTTTCAACCAAAGCACAGCTGTGGTGGATCGATGTTGCGCAGTAACTAATATAATAGGCACACAAAGTTTCAATTGCAGCACATGCGGTTCACAGTGTTGCAAAACATCTTTTGATATAATGAATTGAGTGCATAGTCCCCTAAAAGTGAGATAGAAAATTTATTTCCCAAATTATTTAGCTAGAAGCTCGCTGTCTTCAGTAAAACTCTAGAAAGTATTATTGTGAAAAACTTTACTGAAGATACTAAAGCTCTATATAGTAACAGTAGCGAGATATGTAGGTTTGCTTGGGATAGACCCCTTATAAACAGTTTTTCGAATATAACTTTTTACGATTACTTTTTATTATTAAAAGTGTCTTCTACAAAATTGTTAAAAGCGATAAAATACACTTTTTTATAACAACCATGAATCTGTAGCTCTAGAAACAACAAAGTAATTATCATTTTTCGAATATTTTTAGGTCAATTTACACCTTGAGCAACTTCCTTAATCGCAAAAATTCGTGGAAAGAACTTTTTTCTTTCGATTAAATATAAAAACCTTCGTCTGACGGAGATTGCTGGGTTGGTTACGTATAAAACCAATACTCCTGAAAGCATGGTGGATCGACTGAATTAAATAATTCAACGCGATAATCCAGGGATTTATATGCGTAACAGAATTTCCATCGATTTTATTTTGGATGGAGTAGTGTATGAAATTGAAGTCAATATACGCAATCGATTAATTCTTCAAAGGATGGTATTATTTTACAAAATCATGTGGAAATGTGGTGCAATTTATTGTTGCATCGATTAACATTTTCCCAATCCATATATCTAACTTTTTTGGCGAATTGACTTGCGAAGGTGACTATAAGAATCATTCAATATAAGAATGCACATATAGTGAAAAGTTCTGTTTTCGAAACATATTTCCAATGATACGAAGACATAACGGAGTGTTGGTGGACGTGGGCAAAATTAATTCATAAAAAATGACACATTTAAAAAATATTTTGGCGATATAGAGAGTGTTAGTATATTCTTTCACTTTCCATATAATCACTGCACAATTGAGCAATATTACTTCAAATATCATAGCAGAATACTGAAAATTGAGCCAGTGACAGAGAATCTCAGGAGGTATCTCGTTGAAAACTTGCTTTGTGGTGTACATCATAAATCAAAATACATAGGACCATTCGTTTTCAAGGTTTGCACAGTTCTTCTACATATCCCCAGGTATTGATCGAAGCTTTTATTTTTTCTTGATATTTGAATTTTTCGTAGCATTCTGCAGCAAAAAAATGCAATTCTTGTTAAAAAAAATCATAAAGCTTATTTTTGTGAACAAAGTTATGATCTTTAAGGATGTTATGATAGGAAGGGAGAACTGTGCAAAGTTTCAAACAATTTAGTTCAGTAGATTTAGAGTTATGCTGTACATCGCATTTATTCGAGGTGTCTCCTGAAAATTCACTTTAACACACCCAATTTTCAATATTTTGCGGTGAACATTAAGGAAAATATTGCTTAAATGTTGCATTATTGTCTGAATAGACAAACACTCTCGGTATCACCAATTTTTTTGAGCACGATATTTTTTTCAACAGTAATCCTGCCCCCTTAAGCAAGAACTGATTTCATCAATAGGTGTCGACTAACGGATAAAATTTGACGAAGATCGCCGACCGCGCCACCAAATATTCGATTAGTTCCTTTTATGGTCATCGTGAATTGATGATGATGACGGTCCCACCTCATACCCCCACAAAGGTGTGAGCTGAACGATTTATCTAAAAGATAATTAATATTTTGATCCATAACAAAACCAGTTAACAAAAAGAAACGGACTGGTTCAATTTGCAGACATAGCTTTCCTTCAAAAGAACGTAACCAGATACATTTCGAATATTCCGCCAACAACTAGGGTCCATCAAGAAAATTTCCATTTCGGGAAGATACTTGATAGAATCGGGAATTGAACCCAATAGCTTCCATTTCTGATAATTCTCTGTAAGACTCCTCCCGCCTGACCAAGACATCGGTACTACCACCTGCTAAGGTGAGCAGTGACGAGCCTAGTGGCAGTGCAGAGTCCGGTCGAGTTATATCATCCACATCAGACCCCTTTATTGAAAGTTTCCTACCATTAACCCAAGGCAATCAAGGGATACTCCTATCCGAGAACATCCTTGATTGATCAGGAATTGAACCCGATATCTAGTAGTTATCAGAAGGAGTCATCAAGCCCCATACTCAACGAGCTAACTCCGTTATTACCACTATCGCAGCAATAACCGAACTTAACTCTATTGTCGAGCAAAGTCAACACAACTCCATCATCAAATCAGACCCTGATCACAACAAAAGTCTAAAAGCTTCGATTCAACCCGATGAGCTTTTAGTGCTGGTCACCATGTTCGATTTCAAGTTAGTCTCTATCTGCTTAGCGCGCGCGTGGCTCAGACTTTTGTAGACATCTCATTATTTTTTAATAACTTTAATAAACAAGTAACAAAAATCCATCATCATCATAGCGAATATAATAACTTAGTGTGACTAAATGCAAATAATAGAAGAGAAAAAAAATACAATCTTCGTGGTATTACATAGTTATTCAAATAACTCCAAAATATAAAAATTCAAAAAATCTGTCTACAAAGCAGATTTTACGTGTGAAATACATAGTGTTTTGAACTCCGCTAATGTTGCTGCACGTTTAATATGCCTAGGCATCGAATTGAAAAAACTTATTCCTTTGTACAACAAGGAGTTCTGTGATCTACTAAATAAAAAGTTTGGTGTTCTTGGATCCGACGCGTTTCTAGTGTTGTACCTATGCACATCACTTCCTCTTTCAATTCGATCACACAAATATCGAGGCAGCATTCCATTAATAATTTTAAAAATGAACACCATTGTTAAGTAATAAATTCTTTGCTTCACAGAGAGCCATTGTAATGCGCTTAGCATGAAACTAGAAGAAGTGTATCTGTTACATTTTAAAATTAATCGCATGATTCTATTTTGCAATCGCTGTAACCTCAATATTTGTGTTTGATTGGCAAGAAACAAAATGGATGGGCAGAAGTCAATATGTGGTGAAACAATAGATTTATATAATAAAATTTTACTACTGATTGTTAAATCATTTTTCAGACGACACAATATACCATACTTTTTAGCAATCTTTTTGATGACATTGTCGATGTGAGACTTAAAGGTTAACTTGTCATCAATGATTATTCCAAGATATTTTAATTCACTAACGCGATCAATAGTCTCACCATTTATTTCAACGTTAACGTCAGGCCTAGTATTAGCCGAAGAGATGATCACATATTTAGTTTTAGCAACATTTAACTTTAATTGTTTAAATTTTAACCAACGCGCAAGGGAATGCAAATCTTCGTTCAAATGCGCCACGGCTTCATCTATATCCTTAGCTGCAATGAACAGAACAGTGTCGTCAGCAAACAAATTTAAGTCACAAAATCGTAAAACCCGCCTCATGTCATTTATATACATAATAAATAAAATAGGACCTAAGACACTACCTTGCGGCACTCCAAGAGGATTGCCGAGAGGACTAGATACAAAATCGTTAAAACTAGTTTTCTGAGTTCTATCACATAAATAGTTTTCAAACCACTTATGCGCTATCCCTCCGATACCAAATCGCTCTAAAGTTTTCAAAAGTAATGGTCTCGAAATTGTCTCAAAAGCGCGTTTCAGATCCAAAAATACAGCAAAAATAGTCTCTTTAACCTCGATTTTCTCTTTCCATTTTGCTAACACTAGATTCAAAGCGGTTTCGCAAGAGTGTCCCTCTCGGTATCCCGATTGCTCCGGAATTAGCAAATTATTATTATTCAAATAACTCATCAGCTGGCCCTTAACAACAAGTTCTAAAATTTTCTCTAATGTGTGCAACATGTTAATGGGGCGGTACTCTTCGGCTTTATCCGTCCCAGTAACTTTGGGAATAGGAATCACAAGTGATTCCTTCCAAACTGTCGGCACGTGCCCAGTTTGTAGCGATTCATTTACAAGGTCCAGCAGATCGTGTCCGATGACATGAAAGCAATCCTGTATCACTTTTGCGTTTACATTATCGATACCAGCCGATTTTCCCAAAGAAAAACAAATATCTTTCAATTGTTCAAAAGTGATTGGGTGAAATCCATCAAACCTACAGTTAATATTAATCGGCTGTGTTATTTCCGCAGGTTCACTGACCAGCTCAATACTTTGATTGATCAGTTGCACACTGTTAACGAAATAACTGTTTAATTTTTCAGCTATTATTTGCTCAGATTGTTCTTCTACCCCGTTAAAAGTTATGGACTGCGAGGAACTAGGTTTAGGTTTAATTAAATTCTTTAGGATTTTCCATAACTCTTTGCTGTTGTTTTGATGTTGATCGATCTTCCTTTGAATGTACTCACATTTGGTCTTTTTCAAAGCTCGTGAATAAATATTTCGCGCGTGTGTGTACCGATTCCAAAGACGTTCACTATTAGTTCTGCAAAATTTCTTGTACTTTTTTCCCTTTTACGTTTCAGGCGCAAAAGATCTAAAGAGTACCAGCTGTTCGAGTTATTTAAATTAATATACTTTTGAGAAACTAAACTATTTCTACACTCTTTTAACACATTAGTTAGAACAGCTGCCTTGTTATCCAAATTTCCATTTAATTCCGTAAAATCCAGGCTTCTCGAAACCAGTTGAGACATGGCTTGTTTCGAATATCTTTTCCAGCACTTAATTTTAACTTTATCCTCCTCACGGTTTGGTTCACTCTCCAGCAAAATTGAAATTGTCTCATGATCTGAAATTTTACAATCGGCCTCTACATACGAATGAACCCCATCAAAATTGGAATACACGTGATCTATCAATGTTCTACTGTGTCTGGAAATTCTTGTAAACTCACTAACCGTTTGCTTGAAATTGAAAAACTCAGCCAACTGCTTCAACTGATTCGAATTTTGATCGTTGAGCCAATCAATATTGAAATCGCCCGAAATTACATTAAGTTTGCTTAAATCAACGAAATTCTCCCACCAGTTTTCTAAAATTTCTAAAAATCGTCGATCGCTAGAACTAGGAGAATGGTATACTACTGCAAAGTTTCCCATCTGCATGCCTCTTTCAACTGATATACCCAAGAACCAATTATTATCAACTGCTTCGTTTAACCGAACGTTGAATTTAATCGATTCTTTGGCGTAAATAGCAACTCCACCGGTATGTCTGGAATGAGATAGGCAAAAAGCAACTTTATAACCCGGAATGCTATACTGATCAAATGCATCAGCATTAACAATATGTGTTTCTGATAGAAAAACCAACAATGGACGTTTGTTTTCTACAAGATGTCGCATTGCAACAAAGTTTGTAGACAACCCAGCTATATTTAAACATAATATTTCAGACAGCCTCCCGTTTGTTAGTTGCTATTCACTCAACAAAACGTTGCTTTTTTCGATTCTAGCAGTCTCCGATATACTGAACACTGCTTACTAAATGCCGCATGGTTTACGTCCAAATTCATTTTGCGTTAACTATTCTTTTTTATACAATTTACACATTTAAAATCAGTGGACGAGCATTCAGATGTTCTATGTGCTCCATTACATCTGGAGCATGTTTCTTTATTAACGCATCCCGTACTCATGACAAAATTCTCCACAGTTGAAGCAGCGCAGCACGTTAAAGGCCTCTAAAACAGAACACCTATCCCAACCAATGTTCACCGTACGGGCTGACATCAGGCCGCTATAAGTGTTCTTATCAACTTCAATTATAACATTGTATTTGTTATACTTGAAGCGTGGATTTTCAAAATTGGCAACAACTTTAACATAATCGACCGGAATGCCCTCATTCTGATTCTTTAATAAGTCAACGAAAACTTCCTCAGAGTATCGATCACTCATCCCCATTATTTTCAACTTCGGTTTACAGGGTATCGGTATAACAGCA
>NC_080671.1:264941295-265027296 GCF_030247195.1 Topomyia yanbarensis | reverse complement strand
TATATATATATATATATATATATATATATATATATATATATATATATATATATATATATATATATATATATATATATATATATATATATATATATATATATATATATATATATATATATATATATATATATATATATACTAGAAGTCCTTGATTAAATTTGGCATAGGGTGATGAGCCTATTTGCGCCATGTTTCTATTATCACCCTACCCATTTGAAGCCGTTCGTTAGAGCAGTGTCTGCCATCTTTGTTCAACGCATTGAGTCAAATGGTAGTGCAAAAATAGGGGCACTCGATTCGAGTTTTCATTGTACTCAAACACAAGAATTTTACTGTTTTCAATGCATTTGTGTTATTATATTGGTTCTTAACAACGAAGCAAAGCGGTTGATGTCAATTTTTACGCATTCCATTGATTGTAAGGCAAGAAATTACGGAATTAGTGAGGCACCTTGCTTAGTATGGTGAAAATAGGCTCATCACCCTATGTATTCTTTCCCCCAACAAGATGTTCATGGTATGTTTTTTTGGAGGGGGGCACACTGATGTTAAGGGGGGGGGGGGGGAGGGGAGGTTGTTTTTAAGGCAAAAAATTATTTATATCTCCATATTTATTAGTATTTGACATATGTATTTCTCCCACTGAGCCAATGGTTGATGGGAGTGGACCATGAAAGAGGGGGAAGAGGGTTCTGAAGTAATCCTTATCTATTCATTCAATGTGATTATTAGAGATGAATTTAATTTTGACATAAGTATTCCTTCCACTAAGGAGATTGTCATGGGGTGGTTTTTGTGCACGATGGGGATGGTGAGAAGTACCTAAGCCGAGGAAAGAGAGAGAGGGGGGGGGGGTGTACTGAAGAATGTTTTTAGGTGTATATATATATATATATATATATATATATATATATATATATATATATATATATATATATATATATATATATATATATATATATATATATATATATATATATATATATATATATATATATATATATATATATATATATATATATATATATATATATATATATATATATATATATATATATATATATATATATATATTATATATGATTTGGCATAAGTATTACTTCCACCAAAACGGTGGACATGATTGTTGGCTTCGAAATCTGAAGGAGAGGGAGGGTTTCTGATGCAAGGAAGGGAGGGTTTCTGTTGCAATATCTATCAATTACTTCAAAAATCTAAAATTTTGTTGCATGTATGTTTACCAGCACATAAATGGAATGGCAAGAATTTATTTGATAAAGATCTATTACGCGAATGACAATGTAATACTGATGAATTGCATGAATTTGTCGAAAATTAAATTGAAAATTGCACTTGCGATCGCTTCATCTGAAGTTAAATTAACATTGCTGGATTATGGACGAACAGCTCTGCCCTAAAATAGCCACTAAAACTTGCGATTGCTGAAAACGTTACTTACAATATCAATCAAAATTCGGGTGTAAGCAAAATGCTGAAAGAATGCAACACTTATATAGGACGAATTCACGATGACCATAAAAGGAACTAATCGAATATTTGGTGGCGCGGTCGGCGATCTTCGTCAAATTTTATCCGTTAGTCGACACCTATTGATGAAATCAGTTCTTGCTTAAGGGGGTAGGATTACTGTTGAAAAAAATATCGTGCTCAAAAAAATTGGTGATACCGAGAGTGTTAGTCTATTCAGACAATAATGCAACATTTAAGCAATATTTTCCTTAATGTTCACCGCAAAATATTGAAAATTGGGTGTGTTAAAGTGAATTTTCAGGAGACACCTCGAATAAATGCGATGTACAGCATAACTCTAAATCTACTGAACCAAATTGTTTGAAACTTTGCACAGTTCTCCCTTCCTATCATAACATCCTTAAAGATCATAACTTTGTTCACAAAAATAAGCTTTATGATTTTTTTAACAAGAATTGCATTTTTTTTGCTGCAGAATGCTACGAAAAATTCAAATATCAAGAAAAAATAAAAGCTTCGATCAATACCTGGGGATATGTAGAAGAACTGTGCAAACCTTGAAAACGAATGGTCCTATATGTTTTGATTTATGATGTACACCACAAAGCAAGTTTTCAACGAGATACCTCCTGAGATTCTCTGTCACTGGCTCAATTTTCAGTATTCTGCTATGATATTTGAAGTAATATTGCTCAATTGTGCAGTGATTATATGGAAAGTGAAAGAATATACTAACACTCTCTATATCGCCAAAATATTTTTTAAATGTGTCATTTTTTATGAATTAATTTTGCCCACGTCCACCAACACTCCGTTATGTCTTCGTATCATTGGAAATATGTTTCGAAAACAGAACTTTTCACTATATGTGCATTCTTATATTGAATGATTCTTATAGTCACCTTCGCAAGTCAATTCGCCAAAAAAGTTAGATATATGGATTGGGAAAATGTTAATCGATGCAACAATAAATTGCACCACATTTCCACATGATTTTGTAAAATAATACCATCCTTTGAAGAATTAATCGATTGCGTATATTGACTTCAATTTCATACACTACTCCATCCAAAATAAAATCGATGGAAATTCTGTTACGCATATAAATCCCTGGATTATCGCGTTGAATTATTTAATTCAGTCGATCCACCATGCTTTCAGGAGTATTGGTTTTATACGTAACCAACCCAGCAATCTCCGTCAGACGAAGGTTTTTATATTTAATCGAAAGAAAAAAGTTCTTTCCGCGAATTTTTGCGATTAAGGAAGTTGCTCAAGGTGTAAATTGACCTAAAAATATTCGAAAAATGATAATTACTTTGTTGTTTCAAGAGCTACAGATTCATGGTTGTTATAAAAAAGTGTATTTTATCGCTTTTAACAACTTTGTAGAAGACACTTTTAATAATAAAAAGTAATCGTAAAAAGTTATATTCGAAAAACTGTTTTTAAGGGGTCTATCCCAAGCAAACCTACATATCTCGCTACTGTTACTATATAGAGCTTTAGTATCTTCAGTAAAGTTTTTCACAATAATACTTTCTAGAGTTTTACTGAAGACAGCGAGCTTCTAGCTAAATAATTTGGGAAATAAATTTTCTATCTCACTTTTAGGGGACTATGCACTCAATTCATTATATCAAAAGATGTTTTGCAACACTGTGAACCGCATGTGCTGCAATTGAAACTTTGTGTGCCTATTATACTAGTTACTGCGCAACATCGATCCACCACAGCTGTGCTTTGGTTGAAAAATTTTATTTAAGCGACCATTTTAACTAGAAAATATAAAGGAGCAGATGTACTGCTACCTCGAATTCGAATGATACCAAGGGATTTCAAACAATTGTGTATAGGAAAACAGAGCAATTTATTTAATTGTGCTCCAGGTGGTCAAACTAAGAACATTGTCTATCCGCGAGAATTACAATAAGTTTCTTTTTTGTAACAAAAATATTTGTTATTTTTAGTATTTTTAAAATGTTTCGTTTAGTCCTGATGGGTGTAGCGAAGCGCACCGGGTTACAGCTAGTTTTTTATAAAATTGACTCAATAGGTTGTTAACAAAAATGCATGAAGTACAAAGTTACTTTACGCTCAGCAGGCAATTGGTAAGGGACAAAAAACAAAAAAAAACTAGCTTTCAGTGCTGTCGCTTCCGCGAGGTTTTTTGTGGAACGGTTCGGGTCATACTATGCGTTTATTTTGTCGAATTTCGGTTTTGTTAAACTTAACTATTGCATGTGTGTGAGTGTGATTGTTCTCGAGAAGTTTGGAACGCTTGGAAAATAATTGTTATGGAGAAGGCTTATTATTTAGAAAACATCTTATCACACAGCGGACGCATTGGGCAGGGTTGTAAAGTTAATTTACATTGCCCAACTCGGTCGCTGCTGCGCTGTAAGCATTTTTCGTGGTAATTAAATTGAATTGTTCCGCGCTGTATCCAAGTGATACGGAGGATGTCTATGCATCATGTTTATGAGTGCTGGCTTGCTGTGAACGCGTTACCTACTCGCTGATCAGGGATAGTTTTTTGATTGTTCTGTCTGAATTTCTAAGTGTTACAAAGTATGGCTAGAATCATACGATGCAAGTTATATGAAGCTATTTGCGGGTTGTTTATGTTTAAAGTATTTAACTGCTTTATCGGGACTTGATTTTATATTGACTATGACTTATATTTTCTGTGTGGTAATCAGATGTATTACGCCTGTAGTTTTAAATGATGATGAGTATTGATGGGGTTGCGTGGTGGTTTGTGCGTAACCGCCACCCCCGTAGGAAAAAAAGATGCAGTTATGAATTGTGTACCGCATCTGAAAATCTTTTATAGTATAGTATGTAGTGTAGTGTAGTTTCTTTAGACTTCCGGTTGTTTCTGGGTGGTTTTCAGTCGAGAGTTTATGTGTTATCTGAAGCATTTCGCCGATTTTATTAAATACTTTATTGTTATATACGGTTCCCTGATCCGTACCTACTTATAATGGAAGGAGTTCCGTATATCAAAATACAGCATTCAACAAAAGCTTTTGCTTTGCTGTTTCAGCTTGTTTATCTGGAATTGATTTAATGACAATTTACTTTGACAGATCGCATTGAATTGTTAGTGCGTTTCTATTTTCGGAGTTTGATTTTATAAAGGGTCCAATAGTATCAAATGCTATGGAATTGAATGGTTTTTGGGTATAGGTGCATGTAGAAATTTCTCGATTGTTTTTGTCGTGTGTTTTTTCCAATGGCGGATCCAGGGGGAGGGTCCTGGGGGTCCGGACCCCCTCCGAAATTTTTAAACTTGCTGAGAAATTTTAAAACAATTTCTATTTTATTTCGTTCTAAACTTAAAATCATTCCAAATAAGATTCGACCACCAAAACTCATTTTAATTAAATGAGGTTATTACATATTACGTACTGTACAATGAGCATTTCAAAATCGAAATCTCGGACTCCCTCCGAAATTTTTTTCTGGATCCGCCCCTGGTTCTTTCTCTTTGCACTTTATGCAGTTGTTTATATAATTTGCAATGGATTTTTTCATATTTTTCCAGATGCAGTGACATTTAAATTTGCGATATAGTCTGTTTATTCCTACATGTTCACTAATTGCGGAATCATGGTTTTCTTTGATAATCTCGTTTATCATTTGTGTGTCTTCTATCGAACTTTGGGGTTGATAGAGAATAATTTGTAAATTTTTTAAATGTTGTTTTTAATGTTTTAAAAATTGTGCTTGATAGCGCTAGAGCAATCTTTCCAATATTCAAATTTGATGCTTGCTCTTCGATTTTTCGATAATTTTTGTAATGGTTTCGTTAACCTTTCTAAGTTTTATATAGATAAATTACGCTTGAGTCATATCGCTTTTATAATCCTTATTCTTAATTTTAATCTTTAGGCAATTTGTGTAGTTCGTCGATGATTTTTCGATGTTTAGTTATGGCAGATTGCATGTTTCGTTGGCCGAATGGGTCATCTGGCCAAATGGGATATTTGGCCGAATGGGCAATTTGGCCGAATGGGCCATTTGGCCGAATACTTTTTGGTTGATCGTCATTTAGCAGAATATTTTTTGGCCCTATACCATTGACTAACCGCAAAATTTCAGTCATATTTACGATATTGAGTCGTAGAGAAAAAGTTTGAAATATTTAACGGAATGGTTTTTTTAAATTCAAAGATTAATTTCAAATTCAATATATATTCATTTTTATTAACCCATATTTAACACAATGTAAATCAATCCTTAAGAAGATTTGAGGCGATGGCTTTTATATAGCCTTCGAAAGTATACTTTTCATAATTATTTACTATTTTTAGAAGTCTGGCATCCCTGCGCTGATATTCCTGGTTTTTACTAGTTCCACCTCCT
This sequence comes from Topomyia yanbarensis, assembly GCF_030247195.1. Lineage (NCBI taxonomy): Eukaryota > Metazoa > Arthropoda > Insecta > Diptera > Culicidae > Topomyia > Topomyia yanbarensis. The sequence goes on along the minus strand of NC_080671.1, from coordinate 265,021,434 downwards.
GCCTAATATACATCTACTCTACTGAATAGCTTTGCTCTAGTTGTATTTCTGCCATCAGTCTATAGGATTTACATGTTTTCCTCTTACTATCTTTGACCATCGGCTATGCCAATCTTCGTCCTAGGCAACCCGGCTTTTACATTTTCGAAGACCGACCAAAAAGATGGAGGATACAGCGGTTTGCAGCGTTCGGATTTATTGCTCGCCTTTACTCGGCCAAGAACGTAAACTTCTTGAAAATAATCCATCACCGGACGCATAGCCTCCGACTAGATACTATCTCCAAACCTCGGCGTGTATCACGAGCAGGTAGGAAAGCTAGTGCTTGTGTGGATTTATAGAGTTTCCAGAGCTACAGATTCAGCGCTATTATAAAAAAATGTATTTTATCGCTTTTAACAACTTTGTAGAAGACACTTTTAATAATAAAAAGTAATTGTAAAAAGTTATATTCGAAAAACTGTTTTTAAGGGGTCCCCAGCAAACCTACATATCTCGCTATTGTTACTATATAGAGCTTTAGTATCTTCAGTAAAGTTTTTCACAATAATATTTTCAAGAGTTTTACTGAAGACAGCGAGCTTCTAGCTAAATAATTTGGGAAATAAATTTTCTATCTCACTTTTAGGGGACTAATCACTCAATTCATTATATCAAAAGATGTTTTGCAACACTGTGCACCGCATGTGTTGTAATTGAAACTTCGTGTGCCTATTATATTATTTACTGCGCAACATCGATCCACCACAGCTGTGCTTTGGTTGAAAAATTTTATTTAAGCGACCATTTTAACTAGAAAATATAAAGGAGCAGATGTACTGCTACCTCGAATTCGAATGATACCAAGGGATTTCAAACAATTGTGTATAGGAAAACAGAGCAATTTATTTAATTGTGCTCCAGGTGGTCAAACTAAGAACATTGTCTATCCGCGAGAATTACAATAAGTTTTTTTTTTGGAACAAAAATATTTGTTATTTTTAGTATTTTTAAAATGTTTCGTTTAGTCCTGAAGGGTGTAGCGAAGCGCACCGGGTAACAGCTAGTTTTCTATATAATTGACTTAATAGGTCGTTAACAAAAATGCATGAAGTACAAAGTTACTTTACGCTCAGCAGGCAATTGGTAAGGGACAAAAAACAAAAAAAAACTAGCTTTCAGTGCTGTCGCTTCCGCGGGATTTTTTGTGGAACGGTTCAGGTCATACTATGCGTTTATTTTGTCGAATTTCGGTTTTATTAAACTTAACTATTGCATGTGTGTGAGTGTGATTGTTCTCGAGAAGTTTGGAACGCTTCGAAAATAATTGATTTGGAGAAGGCTTATTATTTAGAAAACATTTTATCACACAGCGGACGCATTGGGCAGGGTTGTAAAGTTAATTTACATTGCCCAACTCGGTCGTTGCTGCGCAGTAAGCATTTTTCGTGGTAATTAAATTGAATTGTTCCTCGCTGTATCCCAGTGATACGGAGGAAGTCCATGCATCATGTTTATGAGTGCTGGCTTGCTGTGAACGCGTTACCTACTCGCTGGTCAGGGATAGTTTTTGCCTTTCTCAATAGAAAGGTATTGCAATTGCTCTGAAAACCGACTTTTTAACGGAGGCCCGGAGGGCCGAGTGACATATACCATTCGATTCAGTTCGTCGAGTTCGGCAAATGCCTGTGTGTATGTATGTGTGTGTGTATGTATGTGTGTGTGTATGTGCGTCTGTGTGTGTGTGTACGCGAACACAATCTCACTCACTTTTCTCAGAGATGGATGAACCAATTTTTACAAACTTAGTCCCAAATGAAAGGTGCAACGTTCCCATAGGCTGCTATTGAATTTCTAATGGATTCGACTTCCGGTTCCGGAATTACAGGGTGATGAGTACGATCACGCAGAAAATGTCGATTTTAAGAAATTCTGCAATGAATGTATAATGGTGAAATTTTTTCCAAAATGTGACCAGAACTGCTTCGATTTGTAGTACTAGGTCATTAACAGCCATTCAAAGTCTCTTTGGTCACATTGGCCACCATCATCGGTTCCGGAAGCCCCGGCGGAAGTATCCAAATTCAGACTAACAGTCACATCGGTTCCTCGGAGGTGGCTAGACCGAACCAACCAAACTTAGTCTCAAATGAAAGATGTTGCGTCCCCGTAAATGGCTATTAAATTTTATCCCCAACCGACTTCCGGTTCCGGAGTTACGGGTTGTGGCGTGCGATCACATAGCAAATTGTGATTCAAACCGATACCCCGATGGAAGCAAAAAAGGTAAAAATTTCGCTAAAATGTCTCTCAAATAACTTAACTTTGCAGTTCTAGGTCACCGACGGCCAAACAAACTTTCGTTGACTACATTGACCACCATAGACGGTTCCGAAAGTGCCCGGGAAAAGCGGCCATCTTTCAAAATTTACGAACTCACATCAGTTTCTCGGAAATGGTTGGCCCGATTTTCACAAACTTAGTCCCAAATGATAGTTCTATTATCCCCACAGATGTCTGTAAAATTTCGCACGGACCGCTTGTATGGTTCCGGAAATATAGACTGAACGGTTCGGTCACACATGAAATTCCCATATAAGCCGGAACTCAAATTTTTTTTTCAAAGGGGGGACCCCATGAAATTTCAGAAATCGAATTCGTATTTTTGATGCCAAACATCTTTAAAATGCATGAAACGTCGTGATTTTATGTTATCTCGAAAAAATTTTTTTTTATGAAAATCGACTTTTTGAGACTGCCGATTTCGCACCTTTTTGCCTTTCTCAATAGAAAGGTATTGCAATTGCTCTGAAAACCGACTTTTTAACGGAGGCCCGGAGGGCCGAGTGACATATACCATTCGATTCAGTTCGTCGAGTTCGGCAAATGTCTGTGTGTGTATGTATGTGTGTGTGTATGTATGTGTGTGAGTATGTGCGTCTGTGTGTGTGTACGCGAACACAATCTCACTCACTTTTCTCAGAGATGGATGAACCGATTTTTACAAACTTAGTCCCAAATGAAAGGTGCAACATTCCCATAGGCTGCTATTGAATTTCTAATGGATCCGACTTCCGGTTCCGGAATTACAGGGTGATGAGTACGATCACGCAGAAAACGTCGATTTTAAGAAATTCTGCAATGAATGTATAATGGTGAAAATTTTTCCAAAATGTGACCACAACTGCTTCGATTTGTAGTACTAGGTCATTAACAGCCATTCAAAGTCTCTTTGGTCACATTGGCCACCATCATCGGTTCCGGAAGCCCCGGCGGAAGTATCCAAATTCAGAGTAACAGTCACATCGGTTTCTCGGAGATGGCTAGACCGATTCGACTAAACTTGACCTCAAATGAAAGGTATTGCGTCCCCGTAAATGGCTATTAAATTTTATCCCCAACCGACTTCCGGTTCCGGAGTTACGGGTTGTGGCGTGCGATCACATAGCAAATTGTGATTCAAACCGATACCCCGATGGAAGCAAAAAAGGTAAAAATTTCGCTAAAATGTCTCTCAAATAACTTAACTTTGCAGTTCTAGGTCACCGACGGCCAAACAAACTTTCGTTGACTACATTGACCACCATAGACGGTTCCGGAAGTGCCCGGGAAAAGCGGCCATCTTTCATAACTAGCAAACTCATATCAGTTTCTCGGAAATGGTTGGGCCGATTTTCACAAACTTAGTCCCAAATGATAGCTATATTATCCCCACAGATGTCTGTAACATTTCGCACGGACCGCTTGTATGGTTCCGGAAATATAGACTGAACGGTCCGGTCACACATGAAATTCCCATATAAGCTGGAACTCAAAATTTTTTTCAAAGGGGGGACCCCATGAAATTTCAGAAATCGAATTCGTATTTTTGATGCCAAACATCTTTAAAATGCATGAAACGTCGAGATTTTATGCTATCACGATTTTTTTTTTTTTAGAAATCGACTTTTTGGGACTTTGCCGATTTTGCACCTTTTTGCCTTTCTCATATAGAAAGGTTATGCAATCACTCTGAAAAACGTCAACCTAATCCCGGCCCGGAGGGCCGAGTGTCATATCCCATTCGACTCAGTTCGTCGAGATCGGAAAAAGTCTGTATGTGTGTGTGTATGTGTGTATGTATGTGTGTATGTGTGTGTATGTATGTGCGTATGTGTCATATAATGTCACTCATTTTTCTCAGAGATGGCTGGACCGATATGCCCAAACTTAGTCTCAAATGAAAGGTGCAACCTTCCCATCGGCTGCTATTGAATTTTGGATCGATCGGAATTCTGGTTCCGGAATTACGGGTTTCAGAGTGCGGCCACACAGAAATTTCGCATAAAAACTATAGGAAAAATCAAAAATAGAATTTTTATTTTTGATGCTAAATGTATTCAAGGTGCATAAAACGTCGAGATTTGATGCAAACACGAAAAAAATTTGACGAAGATTCACTTTTTTGGATTTTGCACATTTTTGCATTTCTCATAGAAAAGGTTATGCAATCACTCTGAAAAACGTCAACCTAATCCCGGCCAAATTTTTTTTTTCGACTCGCATAAGGTTTCTGGATTTTAACAGGGGCGTAGTTGCTGGTTTACGGAGAGGGGTTACACCCCCCCTCTACTGTTCACTCCCCTCCTTTAAAAATCTCCTTAAATCACCCCTCAGACTACCACCTCATACCCCTCCCTTTCAACCCCATCATCTTTAAACCAGCACTATATTACAAAGCATACCAATTTAAGCTGGGGAGTCGTTCATTCATGGGACTTTCGCCCTCCTCACATACCCATCCCCGCATGACAAAATGAGTTAGCAAGCAGATAACATTGATCTAATGCTGATTAGGCTAATGGAGTATGATATTTTTTTGTTTCAAGTGTTTCACCGTCGACACGTAGCTCATCAAGTTCGTGGCTGGCATGCCATTGTGTATAAGTGCAAAGTGTACTAAGAATGTAATGGACATTTCCACAATTATGTTGAACATAAAAAGCCTCCGTGCCATAGTTTAGAGAAATGAGAAAGGCACAATTGCACCGCTAGGTGGATTAAAACAGGTTTTGATTGTTCTGTCTGAATTTCTAAGTGTTACAAAGTATGGCTAGAATCATACGATGTAAGCTAGATGAAGCTATTTGCGGGTTGTTTACGTTTAAAGTATTTAACTGCTTTATCGGGACTTGATTTTATATTGACTATGACTCATATTTTCTGTGTGGTAATCAGATGTATTACGCCTGTAGTTTTAAATGATGATGAATATTGATGGGGTTGCGTGGTGGTTTGTATGTATTGTATGTAGTGTAGTGTAGTTTTACAATTTTTGTGCTATAAATCTAATGCGATATAAAATTTGTGTGATAATTCAGGTTTTAAATAATATATTATATATTAATTAGGCTGAATTTATTACAATTTTTAGTATGTACTGTGATATAGTATAGTGTGTTGATATAATTGTAATATTTTTAAAAGTTTCGCTTTATAATTTTGTCTGTGATAATTTGTTGATATTTCCATATGCTTTATAATTTTTTTCATACATTTGACTACTCTGTTTTTGTGTAGTGTTTATCTCTACTTCGTTACTATATCTCCAATTGTTACATATGGATGGATTATATCGGTTACTATGTATGGTCCTTTATAAATTGTGTCAAATTTGGTTCTACCTGCGTTTTCTATCATCACTTCATCGTTTAATTGTACTGTACTGCGTCTTGATTTGTTAGTTTGCTGTACGTTACGATTTGTTTCCATTTTATCTATTATACTTTTGTTTTTATAGGTACTGATTTCAATTTGTATTTCAGTCCTGAATAATATTTATCAAAATTGTATATTGATTCTATGGTTTCTGGGTTTTTCAAATTGTTACGTAATGTTACTGTTCTTCCAAAGTTTAATTTGGAAGTTGAGAACGGAAAATCTGTATGAGGGTCGTATTGTAACAGATCCCAATCAGTATGTGAGTTATTGACGAATTGTCTTACGTACATATTCATTTAGGCAACGGTAATTTCTCTACACTGATAAAAATATAACAGTAACATCTATTAATTTTGCACATAGATTTTTGGAAGCAGCTGCATATGCATACTATTTACTCGCACATAGATCTGATGAGAAAAATATCAATACATACTATTTTTGCATTGACATTTTATAACTTCGGCACATAAAACATGAGTCTATAGTACATATAATTTATGTGTAAACTTGTTGAATTCTACAGTTTGCACTTAAAATTTATGTTTTGCGCTTGATGAATATACTCTTTTTGCGCATATAATTGCTAAGTGCGGGTAACAAATGGATTGTACAGTCAGATTATTTTGAGTGTAGAGACTTCCGATTGTTTCTGGGTGGTTTTCAGTCGAGAGTTTATATATTATCTGAAGCATTTCGCCGATTTTATTAAATACTTCACTGTTATATACGGTTCCCTGATCCGTACCTACTTATAATGGAAGGAGTTCCATATATCAAAATACAGCATTCAACAAAAGCTTTTGCTTTGCTGTTTCAGCTTGTTTATCTGGAATTGGTTTAATGACAATTTACTTTGACAGATCGCATTGAATTGTTAGTGCGTTTCTATTTCCGGAGTTTGATTTTATAAAGGGTCCAATAGTATCAAATGCTATGGAATTGAATGGTTTTTGGGTATAGGTGCATGTATAAATTTCTCGATTGTTTTTGTCGTGTGTTTTTTCTCTTTGCACTTTATGCAGTTGTTTATATAATTTGCAATGGATTTTTTCATATTTTTCCAGATGCAGTGACATTTAAATTTGCGATATAGTCTGTTTATTCCTACATGTTCACTAATTGCGGAATCATGGTTTTCTTTGATAATCTCGTTTATCATTTGTGTGTCTTCTATCGAACTTTGGGGTTGATAGAGAATAATTTGTAAATTTTTTAAATGTTGTTTTTAATGTTTTAAAAATTGTGCTTGATAGCGCTAGAGCAATCTTTCCAATATTCAAATTTGATGCTTGCTCTTCGATTTTTCGATAATTTTTGTAATGGTTTCGTTAACCTTTCTAAGTTTTATATGGATAAATTACGCTTGAGTCATATCGCTTTTATAATCTTTATTCTTAATTTTGTTAATCGATGCAACAATAAATTGCACCACATTTCCACATGATTTTGTAAAATAATACCATCCTTTGAAGAATTAATCGATTGCGTATATTGACTTCAATTTCATACACTACTCCATCCAAAATAAAATCGATGGAAATTCTGTTACGCATATAAATCCCTGGATTATCGCGTTGAATTATTTAATTCAGTCGATCCACCATGCTTTCAGGAGTATTGGTTTTATACGTAACCAACCCAGCAATCTCCGTCAGACGAAGGTTTTTATATTTAATCGAAAGAAAAAAGTTCTTTCCGCGAATTTTTGCGATTAAGGAAGTTGCTCAAGGTGTAAATTGACCTAAAAATATTCGAAAAATGATAATTACTTTGTTGTTTCAAGAGCTACAGATTCATGGTTGTTATAAAAAAGTGTATTTTATCGCTTTTAACAACTTTGTAGAAGACACTTTTAATAATAAAAAGTAATCGTAAAAAGTTATATTCGAAAAACTGTTTTTAAGGGGTCTATCCCAAGCAAACCTACATATCTCGCTACTGTTACTATATAGAGCTTTAGTATCTTCAGTAAAGTTTTTCACAATAATACTTTCTAGAGTTTTACTGAAGACAGCGAGCTTCTAGCTAAATAATTTGGGAAATAAATTTTCTATCTCACTTTTAGGGGACTATGCACTCAATTCATTATATCAAAAGATGTTTTGCAACACTGTGAACCGCATGTGCTGCAATTGAAACTTTGTGTGCCTATTATACTAGTTACTGCGCAACATCGATCCACCACAGCTGTGCTTTGGTTGAAAAATTTTATTTAAGCGACCATTTTAACTAGAAAATATAAAGGAGCAGATGTACTGCTACCTCGAATTCGAATGATACCAAGGGATTTCAAACAATTGTGTATAGGAAAACAGAGCAATTTATTTAATTGTGCTCCAGGTGGTCAAACTAAGAACATTGTCTATCCGCGAGAATTACAATAAGTTTCTTTTTTGTAACAAAAATATTTGTTATTTTTAGTATTTTTAAAATGTTTCGTTTAGTCCTGATGGGTGTAGCGAAGCGCACCGGGTTACAGCTAGTTTTTTATAAAATTGACTCAATAGGTTGTTAACAAAAATGCATGAAGTACAAAGTTACTTTACGCTCAGCAGGCAATTGGTAAGGGACAAAAAACAAAAAAAAACTAGCTTTCAGTGCTGTCGCTTCCGCGAGGTTTTTTGTGGAACGGTTCGGGTCATACTATGCGTTTATTTTGTCGAATTTCGGTTTTGTTAAACTTAACTATTGCATGTGTGTGAGTGTGATTGTTCTCGAGAAGTTTGGAACGCTTGGAAAATAATTGTTATGGAGAAGGCTTATTATTTAGAAAACATCTTATCACACAGCGGACGCATTGGGCAGGGTTGTAAAGTTAATTTACATTGCCCAACTCGGTCGCTGCTGCGCTGTAAGCATTTTTCGTGGTAATTAAATTGAATTGTTCCGCGCTGTATCCAAGTGATACGGAGGATGTCTATGCATCATGTTTATGAGTGCTGGCTTGCTGTGAACGCGTTACCTACTCGCTGATCAGGGATAGTTTTTTGATTGTTCTGTCTGAATTTCTAAGTGTTACAAAGTATGGCTAGAATCATACGATGTAAGTTATATGAAGCTATTTGCGGGTTGTTTATGTTTAAAGTATTTAACTGCTTTATCGGGACTTGATTTTATATTGACTATGACTTATATTTTCTGTGTGGTAATCAGATGTATTACGCCTGTAGTTTTAAATGATGATGAGTATTGATGGGGTTGCGTGGTGGTTTGTGCGTAACCGCCACCCCCGTAGGAAAAAAAGATGCAGTTATGAATTGTGTACCGCATCTGAAAATCTTTTATAGTATAGTATGTAGTGTAGTGTAGTTTCTTTAGACTTCCGGTTGTTTCTGGGTGGTTTTCAGTCGAGAGTTTATGTGTTATCTGAAGCATTTCGCCGATTTTATTAAATACTTTATTGTTATATACGGTTCCCTGATCCGTACCTACTTATAATGGAAGGAGTTCCGTATATCAAAATACAGCATTCAACAAAAGCTTTTGCTTTGCTGTTTCAGCTTGTTTATCTGGAATTGATTTAATGACAATTTACTTTGACAGATCGCATTGAATTGTTAGTGCGTTTCTATTTTCGGAGTTTGATTTTATAAAGGGTCCAATAGTATCAAATGCTATGGAATTGAATGGTTTTTGGGTATAGGTGCATGTATAAATTTCTCGATTGTTTTTGTCGTGTGTTTTTTCCAATGGCGGATCCAGGGGGAGGGTCCTGGGGGTCCGGACCCCCTCCGAAATTTTTAAACTTGCTGAGAAATTTTAAAACAATTTCTATTTTATTTCGTTCTAAACTTAAAATCATTCCAAATAAGATTCGACCACCAAAACTCATTTTAATTAAATGAGGTTATTACATATTACGTACTGTACAATGAGCATTTCAAAATCGAAATCTCGGACTCCCTCCGAAATTTTTTTCTGGATCCGCCCCTGGTTCTTTCTCTTTGCACTTTATGCAGTTGTTTATATAATTTGCAATGGATTTTTTCATATTTTTCCAGATGCAGTGACATTTAAATTTGCGATATAGTCTGTTTATTCCTACATGTTCACTAATTGCGGAATCATGGTTTTCTTTGATAATCTCGTTTATCATTTGTGTGTCTTCTATCGAACTTTGGGGTTGATAGAGAATAATTTGTAAATTTTTTAAATGTTGTTTTTAATGTTTTAAAAATTGTGCTTGATAGCGCTAGAGCAATCTTTCCAATATTCAAATTTGATGCTTGCTCTTCGATTTTTCGATAATTTTTGTAATGGTTTCGTTAACCTTTCTAAGTTTTATATAGATAAATTACGCTTGAGTCATATCGCTTTTATAATCCTTATTCTTAATTTTAATCTTTAGGCAATTTGTGTAGTTCGTCGATGATTTTTCGATGTTTAGTTATGGCAGATTGCATGTTTCGTTGGCCGAATGGGTCATCTGGCCAAATGGGATATTTGGCCGAATGGGCAATTTGGCCGAATGGGCCATTTGGCCGAATACTTTTTGGTTGATCGTCATTTAGCAGAATATTTTTTGGCCCTATACCATTGACTAACCGCAAAATTTCAGTCATATTTACGATATTGAGTCGTAGAGAAAAAGTTTGAAATATTTAACGGAATGGTTTTTTTAAATTCAAAGATTAATTTCAAATTCAATATATATTCATTTTTATTAACCCATATTTAACACAATGTAAATCAATCCTTAAGAAGATTTGAGGCGATGGCTTTTATATAGCCTTCGAAAGTATACTTTTCATAATTATTTACTATTTTTAGAAGTCTGGCATCCCTGCGCTGATATTCCTGGTTTTTACTAGTTCCACCTCCTGCCTAATATACATCTACTCTACTGAATAGCTTTGCTCTAGTTGTATTTCTGCCATCAGTCTATAGGATTTACATGTTTTCCTCTTACTATCTTTGACCATCGGCTATGCCAATCTTCGTCCTAGGCAACCCGGCTTTTACATTTTCGAAGACCGACCAAAAAGATGGAGGATACAGCGGTTTGCAGCGTTCGGATTTATTGCTCGCCTTTACTCGGCCAAGAACGTAAACTTCTTGAAAATAATCCATCACCGGACGCATAGCCTCCGACTAGATACTATCTCCAAACCTCGGCGTGTATCACGAGCAGGTAGGAAAGCTAGTGCTTGTGTGGATTTATAGAGTTTCCAGAGCTACAGATTCAGCGCTATTATAAAAAAATGTATTTTATCGCTTTTAACAACTTTGTAGAAGACACTTTTAATAATAAAAAGTAATTGTAAAAAGTTATATTCGAAAAACTGTTTTTAAGGGGTCTATCCCCAGCAAACCTACATATCTCGCTATTGTTACTATATAGAGCTTTAGTATCTTCAGTAAAGTTTTTCACAATAATATTTTCAAGAGTTTTACTGAAGACAGCGAGCTTCTAGCTAAATAATTTGGGAAATAAATTTTCTATCTCACTTTTAGGGGACTAATCACTCAATTCATTATATCAAAAGATGTTTTGCAACACTGTGCACCGCATGTGTTGTAATTGAAACTTCGTGTGCCTATTATATTATTTACTGCGCAACATCGATCCACCATTTAAGCGACCATTTTAACTAGAAAATATAAAGGAGCAGATGTACTGCTACCTCGAATTCGAATGATACCAAGGGATTTCAAACAATTGTGTATAGGAAAACAGAGCAATTTATTTAATTGTGCTCCAGGTGGTCAAACTAAGAACATTGTCTATCCGCGAGAATTACAATAAGTTTTTTTTTTGGAACAAAAATATTTGTTATTTTTAGTATTTTTAAAATGTTTCGTTTAGTCCTGAAGGGTGTAGCGAAGCGCACCGGGTAACAGCTAGTTTTCTATATAATTGACTTAATAGGTCGTTAACAAAAATGCATGAAGTACAAAGTTACTTTACGCTCAGCAGGCAATTGGTAAGGGACAAAAAACAAAAAAAAACTAGCTTTCAGTGCTGTCGCTTCCGCGGGATTTTTTGTGGAACGGTTCGGGTCATACTATGCGTTTATTTTGTCGAATTTCGGTTTTATTAAACTTAACTATTGCATGTGTGTGAGTGTGATTGTTCTCGAGAAGTTTGGAACGCTTCGAAAATAATTGATTTGGAGAAGGCTTATTATTTAGAAAACATTTTATCACACAGCGGACGCATTGGGCAGGGTTGTAAAGTTAATTTACATTGCCCAACTCGGTCGTTGCTGCGCAGTAAGCATTTTTCGTGGTAATTAAATTGAATTGTTCCTCGCTGTATCCCAGTGATACGGAGGAAGTCCATGCATCATGTTTATGAGTGCTGGCTTGCTGTGAACGCGTTACCTACTCGCTGGTCAGGGATAGTTTTTGCCTTTCTCAATAGAAAGGTATTGCAATTGCTCTGAAAACCGACTTTTTAACGGAGGCCCGGAGGGCCGAGTGACATATACCATTCGATTCAGTTCGTCGAGTTCGGCAAATGCCTGTGTGTGTGTATGTATGTGTGTGTGTATGTATGTGTGTGTGTATGTGCGTGTGTGTGTGTGTACGCGAACACAATCTCACTCACTTTTCTCAGAGATGGATGAACCGATTTTTACAAACTTAGTCCCAAATGAAAGGTGCAACGTTCCCATAGGCTGCTATTGAATTTCTAATGGATTCGACTTCCGGTTCCGGAATTACAGGGTGATGAGTACGATCACGCAGAAAATGTCGATTTTAAGAAATTCTGCAATGAATGTATAATGGTGAAATTTTTTCCAAAATGTGACCAGAACTGCTTCGATTTGTAGTACTAGGTCATTAACAGCCATTCAAAGTCTCTTTGGTCACATTGGCCACCATCATCGGTTCCGGAAGCCCCGGCGGAAGTATCCAAATTCAGAGTAACAGTCACATCGGTTCCTCGGAGGTGGCTAGACCGAATCAACCAAACTTAGTCTCAAATGAAAGATGTTGCGTCCCCGTAAATGGCTATTAAATTTTATCCCCAACCGACTTCCGGTTCCGGAGTTACGGGTTGTGGCGTGCGATCACATAGCAAATTGTGATTCAAACCGATACCCCGATGGAAGCAAAAAAGGTAAAAATTTCGCTAAAATGTCTCTCAAATAACTTAACTTTGCAGTTCTAGGTCACCGACGGCCAAACAAACTTTCGTTGACTACATTGACCACCATAGACGGTTCCGAAAGTGCCCGGGAAAAGCGGCCATCTTTCAAAATTTACGAACTCACATCAGTTTCTCGGAAATGGTTGGCTCGATTTTCACAAACTTAGTCCCAAATGATAGTTCTATTATCCCCACAGATGTCTGTAAAATTTCGCACGGACCGCTTGTATGGTTCCGGAAATATAGACTGAACGGTCCGGTCACACATGAAATTCCCATATAAGCCGGAACTCAAATTTTTTTTTCAAAGGGGGGACCCCATGAAATTTCAGAAATCGAATTCGTATTTTTGATGCCAAACATCTTTAAAATGCATGAAACGTCGAGATTTTATGTTATCTCGAAAAAATTTTTTTTTATGAAAATCGACTTTTTGAGACTGCCGATTTCGCACCTTTTTGCCTTTCTCAATAGAAAGGTATTGCAATTGCTCTGAAAACCGACTTTTTAACGGAGGCCCGGAGGGCCGAGTGACATATACCATTCGATTCAGTTCGTCGAGTTCGGCAAATGTCTGTGTGTGTATGTATGTGTGTGTGTATGTATGTGTGTGAGTATGTGCGTCTGTGTGTGTGTACGCGAACACAATCTCACTCACTTTTCTCAGAGATGGATGAACCGATTTTTACAAACTTAGTCCCAAATGAAAGGTGCAACATTCCCATAGGCTGCTATTGAATTTCTAATGGATCCGACTTCCGGTTCCGGAATTACAGGGTGATGAGTACGATCACGCAGAAAACGTCGATTTTAAGAAATTCTGCAATGAATGTATAATGGTGAAAATTTTTCCAAAATGTGACCACAACTGCTTCGATTTGTAGTACTAGGTCATTAACAGCCATTCAAAGTCTCTTTGGTCACATTGGCCACCATCATCGGTTCCGGAAGCCCCGGCGGAAGTATCCAAATTCAGAGTAACAGTCACATCGGTTTCTCGGAGATGGCTAGACCGATTCGACTAAACTTGACCTCAAATGAAAGGTATTGCGTCCCCGTAAATGGCTATTAAATTTTATCCCCAACCGACTTCCGGTTCCGGAGTTACGGGTTGTGGCGTGCGATCACATAGCAAATTGTGATTCAAACCGATACCCCGATGGAAGCAAAAAAGGTAAAAATTTCGCTAAAATGTCTCTCAAATAACTTAACTTTGCAGTTCTAGGTCACCGACGGCCAAACAAACTTTCGTTGACTACATTGACCACCATAGACGGTTCCGGAAGTGCCCGGGAAAAGCGGCCATCTTTCATAACTAGCAAACTCATATCAGTTTCTCGGAAATGGTTGGGCCGATTTTCACAAACTTAGTCCCAAATGATAGCTATATTATCCCCACAGATGTCTGTAACATTTCGCACGGACCGCTTGTATGGTTCCGGAAATATAGACTGAACGGTCCGGTCACACATGAAATTCCCATATAAGCTGGAACTCAAAATTTTTTTCAAAGGGGGGACCCCATGAAATTTCAGAAATCGAATTCGTATTTTTGATGCCAAACATCTTTAAAATGCATGAAACGTCGAGATTTTATGCTATCACGATTTTTTTTTTTTTTAGAAATCGACTTTTTGGGACTTTGCCGATTTTGCACCTTTTTGCCTTTCTCATATAGAAAGGTTATGCAATCACTCTGAAAAACGTCAACCTAATCCCGGCCCGGAGGGCCGAGTGTCATATCCCATTCGACTCAGTTCGTCGAGATCGGAAAAAGTCTGTATGTGTGTGTGTATGTGTGTATGTATGTGTGTATGTGTGTGTATGTATGTGCGTATGTGTCATATAATGTCACTCATTTTTCTCAGAGATGGCTGGACCGATATGCCCAAACTTAGTCTCAAATGAAAGGTGCAACCTTCCCATCGGCTGCTATTGAATTTTGGATCGATCGGAATTCTGGTTCCGGAATTACGGGTTTCAGAGTGCGGCCACACAGAAATTTCGCATAAAAACTATAGGAAAAATCAAAAATAGAATTTTTATTTTTGATGCTAAATGTATTCAAGGTGCATAAAACGTCGAGATTTGATGCAAACACGAAAAAAATTTGACGAAGATTCACTTTTTTGGATTTTGCACATTTTTGCATTTCTCATAGAAAAGGTTATGCAATCACTCTGAAAAACGTCAACCTAATCCCGGCCAAATTTTTTTTTTCGACTCGCATAAGGTTTCTGGATTTTAACAGGGGCGTAGTTGCTGGTTTACGGAGAGGGGTTACACCCCCCCTCTACTGTTCACTCCCCTCCTTTAAAAATCTCCTTAAATCACCCCTCAGACTACCACCTCATACCCCTCCCTTTCAACCCCATCATCTTTAAACCAGCACTATATTACAAAGCATACCAATTTAAGCTGGGGAGTCGTTCATTCATGGGACTTTCGCCCTCCTCACATACCCATCCCCGCATGACAAAATGAGTTAGCAAGCAGATAACATTGATCTAATGCTGATTAGGCTAATGGAGTATGATATTTTTTTGTTTCAAGTGTTTCACCGTCGACACGTAGCTCATCAAGTTCGTGGCTGGCATGCCATTGTGTATAAGTGCAAAGTGTACTAAGAATGTAATGGACATTTCCACAATTATGTTGAACATAAAAAGCCTCCGTGCCATAGTTTAGAGAAATGAGAAAGGCACAATTGCACCGCTAGGTGGATTAAAACAGGTTTTGATTGTTCTGTCTGAATTTCTAAGTGTTACAAAGTATGGCTAGAATCATACGATGTAAGCTAGATGAAGCTATTTGCGGGTTGTTTACGTTTAAAGTATTTAACTGCTTTATCGGGACTTGATTTTATATTGACTATGACTCATATTTTCTGTGTGGTAATCAGATGTATTACGCCTGTAGTTTTAAATGATGATGAATATTGATGGGGTTGCGTGGTGGTTTGTATGTATTGTATGTAGTGTAGTGTAGTTTTACAATTTTTGTGCTATAAATCTAATGCGATATAAAATTTGTGTGATAATTCAGGTTTTAAATAATATATTATATATTAATTAGGCTGAATTTATTACAATTTTTAGTATGTACTGTGATATAGTATAGTGTGTTGATATAATTGTAATATTTTTAAAAGTTTCGCTTTATAATTTTGTCTGTGATAATTTGTTGATATTTCCATATGCTTTATAATTTTTTTCATACATTTGACTACTCTGTTTTTGTGTAGTGTTTATCTCTACTTCGTTACTATATCTCCAATTGTTACATATGGATGGATTATATCGGTTACTATGTATGGTCCTTTATAAATTGTGTCAAATTTGGTTCTACCTGCGTTTTCTATCATCACTTCATCGTTTAATTGTACTGTACTGCGTCTTGATTTGTTAGTTTGCTGTACGTTACGATTTGTTTCCATTTTATCTATTATACTTTTGTTTTTATAGGTACTGATTTCAATTTGTATTTCAGTCCTGAATAATATTTATCAAAATTGTATATTGATTCTATGGTTTCTGGGTTTTTCAAATTGTTACGTAATGTTACTGTTCTTCCAAAGTTTAATTTGGAAGTTGAGAACGGAAAATCTGTATGAGGGTCGTATTGTAACAGATCCCAATCAGTATGTGAGTTATTGACGAATTGTCTTACGTACATATTCATTTAGGCAACGGTAATTTCTCTACACTGATAAAAATATAACAGTAACATCTATTAATTTTGCACATAGATTTTTGGAAGCAGCTGCATATGCATACTATTTACTCGCACATAGATCTGATGAGAAAAATATCAATACATACTATTTTTGCATTGACATTTTATAACTTCGGCACATAAAACATGAGTCTATAGTACATATAATTTATGTGTAAACTTGTTGAATTCTACAGTTTGCACTTAAAATTTATGTTTTGCGCTTGATGAATATACTCTTTTTGCGCATATAATTGCTAAGTGCGGGTAACAAATGGATTGTACAGTCAGATTATTTTGAGTGTAGAGACTTCCGATTGTTTCTGGGTGGTTTTCAGTCGAGAGTTTATATATTATCTGAAGCATTTCGCCGATTTTATTAAATACTTCACTGTTATATACGGTTCCCTGATCCGTACCTACTTATAATGGAAGGAGTTCCATATATCAAAATACAGCATTCAACAAAAGCTTTTGCTTTGCTGTTTCAGCTTGTTTATCTGGAATTGGTTTAATGACAATTTACTTTGACAGATCGCATTGAATTGTTAGTGCGTTTCTATTTCCGGAGTTTGATTTTATAAAGGGTCCAATAGTATCAAATGCTATGGAATTGAATGGTTTTTGGGTATAGGTGCATGTATAAATTTCTCGATTGTTTTTGTCGTGTGTTTTTTCTCTTTGCACTTTATGCAGTTGTTTATATAATTTGCAATGGATTTTTTCATATTTTTCCAGATGCAGTGACATTTAAATTTGCGATATAGTCTGTTTATTCCTACATGTTCACTAATTGCGGAATCATGGTTTTCTTTGATAATCTCGTTTATCATTTGTGTGTCTTCTATCGAACTTTGGGGTTGATAGAGAATAATTTGTAAATTTTTTAAATGTTGTTTTTAATGTTTTAAAAATTGTGCTTGATAGCGCTAGAGCAATCTTTCCAATATTCAAATTTGATGCTTGCTCTTCGATTTTTCGATAATTTTTGTAATGGTTTCGTTAACCTTTCTAAGTTTTATATGGATAAATTACGCTTGAGTCATATCGCTTTTATAATCTTTATTCTTAATTTTGTTAATCGATGCAACAATAAATTGCACCACATTTCCACATGATTTTGTAAAATAATACCATCCTTTGAAGAATTAATCGATTGCGTATATTGACTTCAATTTCATACACTACTCCATCCAAAATAAAATCGATGGAAATTCTGTTACGCATATAAATCCCTGGATTATCGCGTTGAATTATTTAATTCAGTCGATCCACCATGCTTTCAGGAGTATTGGTTTTATACGTAACCAACCCAGCAATCTCCGTCAGACGAAGGTTTTTATATTTAATCGAAAGAAAAAAGTTCTTTCCGCGAATTTTTGCGATTAAGGAAGTTGCTCAAGGTGTAAATTGACCTAAAAATATTCGAAAAATGATAATTACTTTGTTGTTTCAAGAGCTACAGATTCATGGTTGTTATAAAAAAGTGTATTTTATCGCTTTTAACAACTTTGTAGAAGACACTTTTAATAATAAAAAGTAATCGTAAAAAGTTATATTCGAAAAACTGTTTTTAAGGGGTCTATCCCAAGCAAACCTACATATCTCGCTACTGTTACTATATAGAGCTTTAGTATCTTCAGTAAAGTTTTTCACAATAATACTTTCTAGAGTTTTACTGAAGACAGCGAGCTTCTAGCTAAATAATTTGGGAAATAAATTTTCTATCTCACTTTTAGGGGACTATGCACTCAATTCATTATATCAAAAGATGTTTTGCAACACTGTGAACCGCATGTGCTGCAATTGAAACTTTGTGTGCCTATTATACTAGTTACTGCGCAACATCGATCCACCACAGCTGTGCTTTGGTTGAAAAATTTTATTTAAGCGACCATTTTAACTAGAAAATATAAAGGAGCAGATGTACTGCTACCTCGAATTCGAATGATACCAAGGGATTTCAAACAATTGTGTATAGGAAAACAGAGCAATTTATTTAATTGTGCTCCAGGTGGTCAAACTAAGAACATTGTCTATCCGCGAGAATTACAATAAGTTTCTTTTTTGTAACAAAAATATTTGTTATTTTTAGTATTTTTAAAATGTTTCGTTTAGTCCTGATGGGTGTAGCGAAGCGCACCGGGTTACAGCTAGTTTTTTATAAAATTGACTCAATAGGTTGTTAACAAAAATGCATGAAGTACAAAGTTACTTTACGCTCAGCAGGCAATTGGTAAGGGACAAAAAACAAAAAAAAAACTAGCTTTCAGTGCTGTCGCTTCCGCGAGGTTTTTTGTGGAACGGTTCGGGTCATACTATGCGTTTATTTTGTCGAATTTCGGTTTTGTTAAACTTAACTATTGCATGTGTGTGAGTGTGATTGTTCTCGAGAAGTTTGGAACGCTTGGAAAATAATTGTTATGGAGAAGGCTTATTATTTAGAAAACATCTTATCACACAGCGGACGCATTGGGCAGGGTTGTAAAGTTAATTTACATTGCCCAACTCGGTCGCTGCTGCGCTGTAAGCATTTTTCGTGGTAATTAAATTGAATTGTTCCGCGCTGTATCCAAGTGATACGGAGGATGTCTATGCATCATGTTTATGAGTGCTGGCTTGCTGTGAACGCGTTACCTACTCGCTGATCAGGGATAGTTTTTTGATTGTTCTGTCTGAATTTCTAAGTGTTACAAAGTATGGCTAGAATCATACGATGTAAGTTATATGAAGCTATTTGCGGGTTGTTTATGTTTAAAGTATTTAACTGCTTTATCGGGACTTGATTTTATATTGACTATGACTTATATTTTCTGTGTGGTAATCAGATGTATTACGCCTGTAGTTTTAAATGATGATGAGTATTGATGGGGTTGCGTGGTGGTTTGTGCGTAACCGCCACCCCCGTAGGAAAAAAAGATGCAGTTATGAATTGTGTACCGCATCTGAAAATCTTTTATAGTATAGTATGTAGTGTAGTGTAGTTTCTTTAGACTTCCGGTTGTTTCTGGGTGGTTTTCAGTCGAGAGTTTATGTGTTATCTGAAGCATTTCGCCGATTTTATTAAATACTTTATTGTTATATACGGTTCCCTGATCCGTACCTACTTATAATGGAAGGAGTTCCGTATATCAAAATACAGCATTCAACAAAAGCTTTTGCTTTGCTGTTTCAGCTTGTTTATCTGGAATTGATTTAATGACAATTTACTTTGACAGATCGCATTGAATTGTTAGTGCGTTTCTATTTTCGGAGTTTGATTTTATAAAGGGTCCAATAGTATCAAATGCTATGGAATTGAATGGTTTTTGGGTATAGGTGCATGTATAAATTTCTCGATTGTTTTTGTCGTGTGTTTTTTCCAATGGCGGATCCAGGGGGAGGGTCCTGGGGGTCCGGACCCCCTCCGAAATTTTTAAACTTGCTGAAAAATTTTAAAACAATTTCTATTTTATTTCGTTCTAAACTTAAAATCATTCCAAATAAGATTCGACCACCAAAACTCATTTTAATTAAATGAGGTTATTACATATTACGTACTGTACAATGAGCATTTCAAAATCGAAATCTCGGACTCCCTCCGAAATTTTTTTCTGGATCCGCCCCTGGTTCTTTCTCTTTGCACTTTATGCAGTTGTTTATATAATTTGCAATGGATTTTTTCATATTTTTCCAGATGCAGTGACATTTAAATTTGCGATATAGTCTGTTTATTCCTACATGTTCACTAATTGCGGAATCATGGTTTTCTTTGATAATCTCGTTTATCATTTGTGTGTCTTCTATCGAACTTTGGGGTTGATAGAGAATAATTTGTAAATTTTTTAAATGTTGTTTTTAATGTTTTAAAAATTGTGCTTGATAGCGCTAGAGCAATCTTTCCAATATTCAAATTTGATGCTTGCTCTTCGATTTTTCGATAATTTTTGTAATGGTTTCGTTAACCTTTCTAAGTTTTATATAGATAAATTACGCTTGAGTCATATCGCTTTTATAATCCTTATTCTTAATTTTAATCTTTAGGCAATTTGTGTAGTTCGTCGATGATTTTTCGATGTTTAGTTATGGCAGATTGCATGTTTCGTTGGCCGAATGGGTCATCTGGCCAAATGGGATATTTGGCCGAATGGGCAATTTGGCCGAATGGGCCATTTGGCCGAATACTTTTTGGTTGATCGTCATTTAGCAGAATATTTTTTGGCCCTATACCATTGACTAACCGCAAAATTTCAGTCATATTTACGATATTGAGTCGTAGAGAAAAAGTTTGAAATATTTAACGGAATGGTTTTTTTAAATTCAAAGATTAATTTCAAATTCAATATATATTCATTTTTATTAACCCATATTTAACACAATGTAAATCAATCCTTAAGAAGATTTGAGGCGATGGCTTTTATATAGCCTTCGAAAGTATACTTTTCATAATTATTTACTATTTTTAGAAGTCTGGCATCCCTGCGCTGATATTCCTGGTTTTTACTAGTTCCACCTCCTGCCTAATATACATCTACTCTACTGAATAGCTTTGCTCTAGTTGTATTTCTGCCATCAGTCTATAGGATTTACATGTTTTCCTCTTACTATCTTTGACCATCGGCTATGCCAATCTTCGTCCTAGGCAACCCGGCTTTTACATTTTCGAAGACCGACCAAAAAGATGGAGGATACAGCGGTTTGCAGCGTTCGGATTTATTGCTCGCCTTTACTCGGCCAAGAACGTAAACTTCTTGAAAATAATCCATCACCGGACGCATAGCCTCCGACTAGATACTATCTCCAAACCTCGGCGTGTATCACGAGCAGGTAGGAAAGCTAGTGCTTGTGTGGATTTATAGAGTTTCCAGAGCTACAGATTCAGCGCTATTATAAAAAAATGTATTTTATCGCTTTTAACAACTTTGTAGAAGACACTTTTAATAATAAAAAGTAATTGTAAAAAGTTATATTCGAAAAACTGTTTTTAAGGGGTCTATCCCCAGCAAACCTACATATCTCGCTATTGTTACTATATAGAGCTTTAGTATCTTCAGTAAAGTTTTTCACAATAATATTTTCAAGAGTTTTACTGAAGACAGCGAGCTTCTAGCTAAATAATTTGGGAAATAAATTTTCTATCTCACTTTTAGGGGACTAATCACTCAATTCATTATATCAAAAGATGTTTTGCAACACTGTGCACCGCATGTGTTGTAATTGAAACTTCGTGTGCCTATTATATTATTTACTGCGCAACATCGATCCACCACAGCTGTGCTTTGGTTGAAAAATTTTATTTAAGCGACCATTTTAACTAGAAAATATAAAGGAGCAGATGTACTGCTACCTCGAATTCGAATGATACCAAGGGATTTCAAACAATTGTGTATAGGAAAACAGAGCAATTTATTTAATTGTGCTCCAGGTGGTCAAACTAAGAACATTGTCTATCCGCGAGAATTACAATAAGTTTTTTTTTTGTAACAAAAATATTTGTTATTTTTAGTATTTTTAAAATGTTTCGTTTAGTCCTGAAGGGTGTAGCGAAGCGCACCGGGTAACAGCTAGTTTTCTATATAATTGACTTAATAGGTCGTTAACAAAAATGCATGAAGTACAAAGTTACTTTACGCTCAGCAGGCAATTGGTAAGGGACAAAAAACAAAAAAAAACTAGCTTTCAGTGCTGTCGCTTCCGCGGGATTTTTTGTGGAACGGTTCGGGTCATACTATGCGTTTATTTTGTCGAATTTCGGTTTTATTAAACTTAACTATTGCATGTGTGTGAGTGTGATTGTTCTCGAGAAGTTTGGAACGCTTCGAAAATAATTGATTTGGAGAAGGCTTATTATTTAGAAAACATTTTATCACACAGCGGACGCATTGGGCAGGGTTGTAAAGTTAATTTACATTGCCCAGCTCGGTCGTTGCTGCGCAGTAAGCATTTTTCGTGGTAATTAAATTGAATTGTTCCTCGCTGTATCCCAGTGATACGGAGGAAGTCCATGCATCATGTTTATGAGTGCTGGCTTGCTGTGAACGCGTTACCTACTCGCTGGTCAGGGATAGTTTTTGCCTTTCTCAATAGAAAGGTATTGCAATTGCTCTGAAAACCGACTTTTTAACGGAGGCCCGGAGGGCCGAGTGACATATACCATTCGATTCAGTTCGTCGAGTTCGGCAAATGCCTGTGTGTATGTATGTGTGTGTGTATGTATGTGTGTGTGTATGTGCGTCTGTGTGTGTGTGTACGCGAACACAATCTCACTCACTTTTCTCAGAGATGGATGAACCGATTTTTACAAACTTAGTCCCAAATGAAAGGTGCAACGTTCCCATAGGCTGCTATTGAATTTCTAATGGATTCGACTTCCGGTTCCGGAATTACAGGGTGATGAGTACGATCACGCAGAAAATGTCGATTTTAAGAAATTCTGCAATGAATGTATAATGGTGAAAATTTTTCCAAAATGTGACCAGAACTGCTTCGATTTGTAGTACTAGGTCATTAACAGCCATTCAAAGTCTCTTTGGTCACATTGGCCACCATCATCGGTTCCGGAAGCCCCGGCGGAAGTATCCAAATTCAGACTAACAGTCACATCGGTTCCTCGGAGGTGGCTAGACCGAATCAACCAAACTTAGTCTCAAATGAAAGATGTTGCGTCCCCGTAAATGGCTATTAAATTTTATCCCCAACCGACTTCCGGTTCCGGAGTTACGGGTTGTGGCGTGCGATCACATAGCAAATTGTGATTCAAACCGATACCCCGATGGAAGCAAAAAAGGTAAAAATTTCGCTAAAATGTCTCTCAAATAACTTAACTTTGCAGTTCTAGGTCACCGACGGCCAAACAAACTTTCGTTGACTACATTGACCACCATAGACGGTTCCGAAAGTGCCCGGGAAAAGCGGCCATCTTTCAAAATTTACGAACTCACATCAGTTTCTCGGAAATGGTTGGCCCGATTTTCACAAACTTAGTCCCAAATGATAGTTCTATTATCCCCACAGATGTCTGTAAAATTTCGCACGGACCGCTTGTATGGTTCCGGAAATATAGACTGAACGGTCCGGTCACACATGAAATTCCCATATAAGCCGGAACTCAAATTTTTTTCAAAGGGGGGACCCCATGAAATTTCAGAAATCGAATTCGTATTTTTGATGCCAAACATCTTTAAAATGCATGAAACGTCGAGATTTTATGTTATCTCGAAAAATTTTTTTTTTATGAAAATCGACTTTTTGAGACTGCCGATTTCGCACCTTTTTGCCTTTCTCAATAGAAAGGTATTGCAATTGCTCTGAAAACCGACTTTTTAACGGAGGCCCGGAGGGCCGAGTGACATATACCATTCGATTCAGTTCGTCGAGTTCGGCAAATGTCTGTGTGTGTGTATGTATGTGTGTGTGTATGTATGTGTGTGAGTATGTGCGTCTGTGTGTGTGTACGCGAACACAATCTCACTCACTTTTCTCAGAGATGGATGAACCGATTTTTACAAACTTAGTCCCAAATGAAAGGTGCAACATTCCCATAGGCTGCTATTGAATTTCTAATGGATCCGACTTCCGGTTCCGGAATTACAGGGTGATGAGTACGATCACGCAGAAAACGTCGATTTTAAGAAATTCTGCAATGAATGTATAATGGTGAAAATTTTTCCAAAATGTGACCACAACTGCTTCGATTTGTAGTACTAGGTCATTAACAGCCATTCAAAGTCTCTTTGGTCACATTGGCCACCATCATCGGTTCCGGAAGCCCCGGCGGAAGTATCCAAATTCAGAGTAACAGTCACATCGGTTTCTCGGAGATGGCTAGACCGATTCGACTAAACTTGACCTCAAATGAAAGGTATTGCGTCCCCGTAAATGGCTATTAAATTTTATCCCCAACCGACTTCCGGTTCCGGAGTTACGGGTTGTGGCGTGCGATCACATAGCAAATTGTGATTCAAACCGATACCCCGATGGAAGCAAAAAAGGTAAAAATTTCGCTAAAATGTCTCTCAAATAACTTAACTTTGCAGTTCTAGGTCACCGACGGCCAAACAAACTTTCGTTGACTACATTGACCACCATAGACGGTTCCGGAAGTGCCCGGGAAAAGCGGCCATCTTTCATAACTAGCAAACTCATATCAGTTTCTCGGAAATGGTTGGGCCGATTTTCACAAACTTAGTCCCAAATGATAGCTATATTATCCCCACAGATGTCTGTAACATTTCGCACGGACCGCTTGTATGGTTCCGGAAATATAGACTGAACGGTCCGGTCACACATGAAATTCCCATATAAGCTGGAACTCAAATTTTTTTTCAAAGGGGGGACCCCATGAAATTTCAGAAATCGAATTCGTATTTTTGATGCCAAACATCTTTAAAATGCATGAAACGTCGAGATTTTATGCTATCACGAATTTTTTTTTTTTAGAAATCGACTTTTTGGGACTTTGCCGATTTTGCACCTTTTTGCCTTTCTCATATAGAAAGGTTATGCAATCACTCTGAAAAACGTCAACCTAATCCCGGCCCGGAGGGCCGAGTGTCATATCCCATTCGACTCAGTTCGTCGAGATCGGAAAAAGTCTGTATGTGTGTGTGTATGTGTGTATGTATGTGTGTGTATGTGTGTGTATGTATGTGCGTATGTGTCATATAATGTCACTCATTTTTCTCAGAGATGGCTGGACCGATTTGCCCAAACTTAGTCTCAAATGAAAGGTGCAACCTTCCCATCGGCTGCTATTGAATTTTGGATCGATCGGAATTCTGGTTCCGGAATTACGGGTTTCAGAGTGCGGCCACACAGAAATTTCGCATAAAAACTATAGGAAAAATCAAAAATAGAATTTTTATTTTTGATGCTAATGTATTCAAGGTGCATAAAACGTCGAGATTTGATGCAAACACGAAAAAAATTTGACGAAGATTCACTTTTTTGGATTTTGCACATTTTTGCATTTCTCATAGAAAAGGTTATGCAATCACTCTGAAAAACGTCAACCTAATCCCGGCCAAATTTTTTTTTTCGACTCGCATAAGGTTTCTGGATTTTAACAGGGGCGTAGTTGCTGGTTTACGGAGAGGGGTTACACCCCCCCCCCTCTACTGTTCACTCCCCTCCTTTAAAAATCTCCTTAAATCACCCCTCAGACTACCACCTCATACCCCTCCCTTTCAACCCCATCATCTTTAAACCAGCACTATATTACAAAGCATACCAATTTAAGCTGGGGAGTCGTTCATTCATGGGACTTTCGCCCTCCTCACATACCCATCCCCGCATGACAAAATGAGTTAGCAAGCAGATAACATTGATCTAATGCTGATTAGGCTAATGGAGTATGATATTTTTTTGTTTCAAGTGTTTCACCGTCGACACGTAGCTCATCAAGTTCGTGGCTGGCATGCCATTGTGTATAAGTGCAAAGTGTACTAAGAATGTAATGGACATTTCCACAATTATGTTGAACATAAAAAGCCTCCGTGCCATAGTTTAGAGAAATGAGAAAGGCACAATTGCACCGCTAGGTGGATTAAAACAGGTTTTGATTGTTCTGTCTGAATTTCTAAGTGTTACAAAGTATGGCTAGAATCATACGATGTAAGCTAGATGAAGCTATTTGCGGGTTGTTTACGTTTAAAGTATTTAACTGCTTTATCGGGACTTGATTTTATATTGACTATGACTCATATTTTCTGTGTGGTAATCAGATGTATTACGCCTGTAGTTTTAAATGATGATGAATATTGATGGGGTTGCGTGGTGGTTTGTATGTATTGTATGTAGTGTAGTGTAGTTTTACAATTTTTGTGCTATAAATCTAATGCGATATAAAATTTGTGTGATAATTCAGGTTTTAAATAATATATTATATATTAATTAGGCTGAATTTATTACAATTTTTAGTATGTACTGTGATATAGTATAGTGTGTTGATATAATTGTAATATTTTTAAAAGTTTCGCTTTATAATTTTGTCTGTGATAATTTGTTGATATTTCCATATGCTTTATAATTTTTTTCATACATTTGACTACTCTGTTTTTGTGTAGTGTTTATCTCTACTTCGTTACTATATCTCCAATTGTTACATATGGATGGATTATATCGGTTACTATGTATGGTCCTTTATAAATTGTGTCAAATTTGGTTCTACCTGCGTTTTCTATCATCACTTCATCGTTTAATTGTACTGTACTGCGTCTTGATTTGTTAGTTTGCTGTACGTTACGATTTGTTTCCATTTTATCTATTATACTTTTGTTTTTATAGGTACTGATTTCAATTTGTATTTCAGTCCTGAATAATATTTATCAAAATTGTATATTGATTCTATGGTTTCTGGGTTTTTCAAATTGTTACGTAATGTTACTGTTCTTCCAAAGTTTAATTTGGAAGTTGAGAACGGAAAATCTGTATGAGGGTCGTATTGTAACAGATCCCAATCAGTATGTGAGTTATTGACGAATTGTCTTACGTACATATTCATTTAGGCAACGGTAATTTCTCTACACTGATAAAAATATAACAGTAACATCTATTAATTTTGCACATAGATTTTTGGAAGCAGCTGCATATGCATACTATTTACTCGCACATAGATCTGATGAGAAAAATATCAATACATACTATTTTTGCATTGACATTTTATAACTTCGGCACATAAAACATGAGTCTATAGTACATATAATTTATGTGTAAACTTGTTGAATTCTACAGTTTGCACTTAAAATTTATGTTTTGCGCTTGATGAATATACTCTTTTTGCGCATATAATTGCTAAGTGCGGGTAACAAATGGATTGTACAGTCAGATTATTTTGAGTGTAGAGACTTCCGATTGTTTCTGGGTGGTTTTCAGTCGAGAGTTTATATATTATCTGAAGCATTTCGCCGATTTTATTAAATACTTCACTGTTATATACGGTTCCCTGATCCGTACCTACTTATAATGGAAGGAGTTCCATATATCAAAATACAGCATTCAACAAAAGCTTTTGCTTTGCTGTTTCAGCTTGTTTATCTGGAATTGGTTTAATGACAATTTACTTTGACAGATCGCATTGAATTGTTAGTGCGTTTCTATTTCCGGAGTTTGATTTTATAAAGGGTCCAATAGTATCAAATGCTATGGAATTGAATGGTTTTTGGGTATAGGTGCATGTATAAATTTCTCGATTGTTTTTGTCGTGTGTTTTTTCTCTTTGCACTTTATGCAGTTGTTTATATAATTTGCAATGGATTTTTTCATATTTTTCCAGATGCAGTGACATTTAAATTTGCGATATAGTCTGTTTATTCCTACATGTTCACTAATTGCGGAATCATGGTTTTCTTTGATAATCTCGTTTATCATTTGTGTGTCTTCTATCGAACTTTGGGGTTGATAGAGAATAATTTGTAAATTTTTTAAATGTTGTTTTTAATGTTTTAAAAATTGTGCTTGATAGCGCTAGAGCAATCTTTCCAATATTCAAATTTGATGCTTGCTCTTCGATTTTTCGATAATTTTTGTAATGGTTTCGTTAACCTTTCTAAGTTTTATATGGATAAATTACGCTTGAGTAATATCGCTTTTATAATCCTTATTCTTAATTTTAATCTTTAGGCAATTTGTGTAGTTCGTCGATGATTTTTCGATGTTTAGTTATGGTAGATTGCATGTTTCGTTGGCCGAATGGGTCATCTGGCCAAATGGGACATTTGGCCGAATTCGCAATTTGGCCGAATGGGCCATTTGGCCGAATGTTCTTTGGTTGATCGTCATTTAGCAGAATATTTTTTGGCCCTATACCATTGACTAACCGCAAAATTTCAGTCATATTTACGATATTGAGTCGTAGAGAAAAAGTTTGAAATATTTAACGGAATGGATTTTTTAAATCCAAAGATTAATTTCAAATTCAATATATATTCATTTTTATTAACCCATATTTAATACAATATAAATCAATCCTTAAGAAGATTTAAGGCGATGGCTTTTATGTAGCCTTCGCAAGTATACTTTTCATAATTATTTACTATTTTTAGAAGTCTGGCATCCCTGCGCTGATATTCCTAATTTTTACTAGCTCCACCTCCTGCCTAATATACATCTACTCTACTGAATAGCTTTGCTCTAGTTGTATTTCTGCCATCATTCTATAGGATTTACATGTTTTCCTCCTACTATCTTTGACCATCGGCTATGCCAACCTTCGTCCTAGGCAACCCGACTTTTACATTTTCGAAGACCGACCAAAAAGATGGAGGATACAGCGGTTTGCAGCGTTCGGATTTATTGCTCGCCTTTACTCGGCCAAGAACGTAAACTTCTTGAAAATAATCCATCACCGGACGCATAGCCTCCGACTAGATACTATCTCCAAATCTCAGCGTGTATCACGAGCAGGTAGGAAAGCTAGTGCTTGTGTGGATTTATATGCTAGATAGAACTTGCTGTCAGATGGCTCAAATAGTGGTACCAATTTTGGTTCTTGTACATATTTCCATAAGTTTTGTGATAAGTGAAAGAATCATCCTGCTTGTTTGGCATCTGGGAATACATGGTGAAACGCATTAATGATCGCATTTTCGAAATCGGTTAGAATGAGAACACTACGGACTACCTGTTCCAGCGGTAAAAATCCACCAAACAGGGAACCACAATTCCATAGTGTTATGCGACCCGTGCTATGGGTAAAATTGTTGAGGGGGTTAAAAATATTCTCAATGGCAAACGGAGCCTGGGAAGAGTTGGGCGAACTCCCCAGTATGCTGCATTACGCAGTGGAACGTTCACTCTACGCACCGAAGTTTTTTTTCGGCGAATTTCGAATATCAAATTTCGATGTGTACAGATGAACCTGCCCAGAGGCCGTGTGGTATCCGGCCAAGAGTTGAGCCACTGGGGTCCTGCTCGTAGGAGGCGACTGAAAGTAGGAGACCCTAAGTCAAGGTGTGGTTCCGTGCCGAGGACTTGATGACTGGAGGGTCTAAAATATGCCAGTCGCGCATGGAGCATTATGTGTTTTGCCCTTACTGTGTTATGCGAATCTCTGACACAGTGGACCATTATTTTCTTCGCAAATCGTGGGAATCAGATGATCGTGTCCCATTTAAACCTAATATGGCTCGCTATATGCGTTAA
Organism: Topomyia yanbarensis; assembly: GCF_030247195.1. Classification (NCBI taxonomy): domain Eukaryota; kingdom Metazoa; phylum Arthropoda; class Insecta; order Diptera; family Culicidae; genus Topomyia; species Topomyia yanbarensis. Next base: position 264,991,823 of record NC_080671.1, on the reverse strand, counting down.
CATCCCAACTCACTTGGTGTTCTCTAGTTGTTGATCAATTTATGTTGGAGATGAAATGTACAGTTCTCTAATCAACAATGGTTAGAATAGCACAAATCAATCTCCAACATAAACGTACAGCAACTATGAATTTATCTCCACTCATGCAGGAAGGTAAAGCTTCCATAGCATTGGTTCAAGAACCATATTTCCATAAAGGAAACTTCTATTTTGGAAAGTTATTGCTTACAACAAGACAGGCATAACTAACCCACGTGAAATGCCTCGTGCTTGCATTCTTGCAAATAAGGCTATTGACGCGTGTCTCATATCGGAGCTCACAACTCGCGATATCTGTGTTGTCACAGTTACACTGACTGTCGGAAACGTAGACAAAAATATATATATTGTTCAGCATACCTACCGCATAACGAGTCATCTCCTTCTGATGGTTTCAAAAGCGTTGTATCATATTGTAGCAGAAATGGGCTTCCGCTCATTATCGGCAGTGATGCGAATGCTCATCACATCATTTGGGGCAGCTCAGACATCAATGTGAGAGGCTCTGAACTGATTGAGTACATAAGTAGTACAAATCTCCATATTCTGAATGTGGGAAACCGACCAACTTTTGCGTGGTATGGGAGGGAGGAGGTGTTAGACATAACACTGCTCTGATAGAATTTTGCATGAGCTGGGAAATTGGCAGGTTCCAAATGAAACTGAACCGTCTCTATCCGATCATAAATATATATTTTTCGATCATTTTGATGTCACCTTCAATGTGGTGACATATCGTAATCCTAAATCTACAAACTGGGACCTCTTTTTGGAAAACTTGGCGACTAAATTACATGGATATTTTCCAACAATTAGTCAACTAGACGACTTAGATGACGTCGTGGATACGACAAACTCATTCATATTAGCATCCTACGAAGAAGCTTGTCCACTTCGTACTGTTAAATCGACTAGGGGAACCCCTTGGTGGTGGGCTGAGCTTGAAAGAATGAAGAAAGTTATGAGAAGAGCTTGGAACCGGCGTCAGCGTGATGACTCCAGGGTTTTCAGCTCGTAGTGCATATAAGAAATGTCTTAGATCTGCAGAACGGGCTGGCTGGTAAAGCCTATGCACTAATGTCTCTAGTCTGAACGAGGCTAGCAGGTTAAATAAAATTCTCTCCAAATCGAATGATTTTCAGATGAACTCCTTAAAAACCAGAGATAGTATTAATGTGACGGACGAAAAAGATGTTCTTAATTGTCTCTTCGACACACACTTTCCAGGTTGTATCGATCCGGAGTTGAACAATGTTCACAGATCTCATTCTGGTGATTCGGACTCGTAGGTGTTAGCACGCACATTGGCTTCCACTGAATCGGTCAAGTGGGCAGTTGACAACTTTGCTCCGTACAAATCACCCGGAAAAGATGGAATACTTCCCGTGCTACTGCAAAAGGGATTTGATATTCTTAAACATGTCTTGAAAAAGATTTTGCTTTTCAGTCCGGGTATATCCCGAAAGCATGGCGAGAAATAACTGACATTTTTTGGGGTTAATGGATTCAGGAATAGTGAAAACTGGATTGCCTTCTTTGTAAGATCTAAGGGTACCTTTTCTACAAAGCATTCACGATAGATAGAAAATATTTTTCGCACTGCGTGTTGCTGAAAAAATATGTATATTTAACTGGCGAGTTACGTAATATGTCAGACAATAAAATATAGGTTTGCATCTAGCTGGTATGTTTATAATCAACTAGAAAAAGAAAACATTGTAGTAAGTTTGTATGGATGAATATTTTAAAAAGGTTTAGAAAGAACAACTCATGTTAAAAAGAAGGAAGATAACACGATTTTTTAGATGAGTTTCACAAATAATGTAAGAGAAAACTAAATCGAGTACGATGTCAATTAGTGTGATTTTCCCTCTAGAAATATGAGGTCAAACAAGCGCGTTGTCGTGTACTATTCAACTAAACACTCGTATTGGCTAAATAGCGTTCGGCGGAATTGTATTCGGACAAAAGGTATTCGGCCAATCGACATTCGGCCGATCTACATTCAACCGATCGACATTCGACCGATCGACATTCGGCCATTCGTCATTCGGTCATTCGTCATTCAGCCAATCGTCATTCAGCCAATCGTCATTCGGCCAATCGTCATTTGGCCAATCGTCATTCGGCCAATCGTCATTCGGCCAATCGTCATTCGGCCAATCGTCTTTCGGCCAATCGTCTTTCGGCCAATCGGCATTCGGTCAATCGGCATTCGGCCAAATGGCATTCGACCAACTGACCCGTTCGGCCAAATGGCCTTCGGCCACTTGACCCGTTCGTCCAAATGACCTCTTCGGCCAAATAACCTCTTCGGCCAAGTGGCCTCCGGCCAAATGGCGTTCGGCCAAATGGCATTTTTACCTTTAACATACTCAACATCGAAATCGAATTCTTAGAGGTCAAGTTTCATTATAGTTAGTTATGAAGAAGGATTTTTCATCGAAAACAGATAAACCAATGGTCTGTGATCGGTTTTGCCAAAAACCTTTCTTTCATATAAATATGGTCTAAAATATGTTATCGCCCAGTGGATGCCTGTTAGCTCTTGCTCTATAGTCAATTTATTATCATCACGCTTTTGCACTAGAACTGCACCACATGCCACTTTGGAGGCATCGGTTATGACAATGAATTGCTTATTGAAGTCGGGAAATTGTAGTATTATAGGCGATAGGAGATGATTTTTGAGAGTTTCGAATGCTACTGCGTGTTCAGTGGACCAGTTAAATTTTTCATTTTTCTAAGTGGTTTGTTTAGTTAATGTGCTATAGTAGTGAAATTTTGAATGAATCGTCGATAGTAGTTGCAAAATGCTACAAATCGTGTTGGGATTGAATAATTTTATTGCTGAATATTTTGATGGGTCTGGCAAAATGCCTTTTTGAGATGTAATGTTCTAAATAAGTAACATCGCTTCCAAAAAAGCTGCATTTTGATAGATTTAGTTTTAGGTTGTAGTGTCTGAGCTGCTTGAAAACCATTTCTAAATTTTTTTAATTGATCGATGATAGAGTACCCTACTACTATGATATCGTCAATGTATAGAAACGCGCACTCAGGTGGTAGGCCACTGAGAGCAATCGTCATCATACGTTGAAAACTGTTGGGGGAGATATTTGAACCAAAAGGTGGTCAGTTGAATTCGTAATGTCCTGCTGGACCTGAAAAAGCTGTAAATTTTTAGAGTCTCTGTCAAGTTCGACTTGGTGAAAACCTGACATGAGATCGAGTGTTGTGAAATATTTGGCTCTTCCTGAATTATCAAGTATTTCGTCCATTCCGGGTTATTCATTAGTCATTCATTAGGGTTAGCTTGGTTATTATTTTTTAATTTGTGTGCCTCCGGTGCACGATAATTTTTTATGTACACTGGGGTTTTGTTTTCAAGATTAATTTCTTGTTTGTAAAAATTATTCGCACTTAGGGGTTCATTCTTTAATGTCGTTATATTTAATGCATAGTTTAAGTAGTTTATCTTTTGCTTCAGTTGGAATTTTTTCTAAATTGATTTCTTTTCTAAGAGTAATGATTCGCTGTTTTTTGTACGAATTTGTTTCATTTAGGTCTTTTGGCGTTTCATAGTTACTTGCGCGCATAATTTTAATTTTTGCAATCAATTATTTTTGTTTGATTTTTTGATATTTGTCATTTACGTTCATAATGTTTATGCATTGTGAACTAGGACTAATTAGTGAGTTAGAGAAAAATAATTTGTTTTTATTTCGTTGGCTATTATTTCACTGTCTTCTGTAATGTTATATAATTTAATGCTCTTAATTACTTGGCATCTAGGTGGTATAATAAGGTTGTCATTAAACTTATCTTAGAAAGGAATTTCTATCCATTCATTATTATAACCGAATGTAATATGCCATGTTTTAAGGCTAATATTACATCCATGCTGTACAATTTTTACAATATTTGAAACTAATAATTTATTTTTGTGGTGTTAAAAAGAGCGTCTGGTGTAAAGTGCTCAAAACAAAAGTTATTTTGTTTTACGATTTTGAAGGCAAGGCAACAATAGATATTATGTGTTATGTTCGAATCGCTTTATACATTAATCGTGCGCAAAAAAAATATTTTCAGTCACGTAGAACCACACATATGATCGTTCCAAGAGTAGACGTCCAACCATTTCCAAGTCGAGGACCGCCGCGGCGAACACGATAACTCTCGAAAAAATTGTCTGATACGAGAAATTCAATAAGTTTTGTGAAGCTTAGACTTGTAGTTAGTCGATGAACCAGAAAAAATAGAAAAAAGTTCGAGTTTCGGAAAATGGTTTCATGAAAACCGAAAATCACATAGGGTTGACGCTCCTTTATTCATCTCAGCCCCTCTATTCATCTCATTTCCTGATTACTCAACTTTATTATACAACACGACTTTATAGAATCAACTTTTTCAATAACGAAAAAAAAATCTTTGGAACTTAACTAATATTTTACCACATTCCTAAAATAGGTCAGCAAAATTATAATAATTTGAAAAGAACGCACACATTATTTTTTCCGATTTCTTATCTTGAAATTAGCGATGAGACAATTTTTTTCATCGCAACTAGCTAATACATGCGATTGTTGATTTCCGACAAATATTTCAAACAGCATGTCGATAATTGACATAGTTATATGCATCCCATTTTTAATTAATCATAACGACTAATTTCATAGAGAATTTTGATTGGTCACTTTAGCTTATTAAGCCAAATTTATCAAATGTTCAAATGTTGCATGAAATGGAAATCTATTACAATGTTGACCATTTTCCATGTTGGTTTTTTTGGCCGCACTGATTTCGGCTGGTTTACGTTCTCCCTCTATAACAGTTTGTTTTATTGTGGTCTGATGAAGGTCTTCTCTTGGTCAACCGTTCCAATATGAGACCCGTGTAGGAAGGTGTTGCGGCAAAACGCAATTTCTAGTTGTCCCCTCGCCACTCATTTATACATTTCTGCTATTGTAATTGAGCCTGTGATATAGAGCAATAATAAAATCAGTTCAGTCTAAGCCAGCCACCGCCGGCGGCGGTCGCTTGATCGTAGTTCATTGTTTCTTTTCCACTTCTATCACAGTCCGTCTTTGTACTGTTTTTCCATACGTTGGAGTTTTGTGCGTCGAAAGTCGGATGGCAGGAAATTGGTCCTACCGCTGAGAACGAACATTGGTGCCGTGACCAGGATTTCAACGTGCCACAACAACCTGCCACCCGATAGTTCCCGTAGAATCCTTGGAGAACACTCGGCTACGGAGTTATTTCGCGTCACTTCAGCTATGTCGGTGTGGGCAAGTATGCAGCCGCTTAGCAATATCAACCCCCTGCGGTGCTAAGTCGGTGTGGGCGTACTTGCAGCCGCTTAGTGGAACGCATTACTACTCCGAGATCAATTCCCAGTTGCACAAATCGCAACATCCCCGAATGCGTTCATCAACAGCAAGTGTACCGTCGAAGTAATTCTTCACTGCCAACGTGTCACCATTAGGGGTTCTATTATACAACAGAACAACAATGAAGGAAATGCTTCATAGATAATCTTCCAGCAGTACCGTCAACAGATTCAGTTAATACTCGGTCATTTTAGTGCATCTGATTAATGGAAAACATTCGTTTTGGTGGGGGAGGATGTTGCGGCAAAGCGCAATTTCTAGTTGTCCCCTCGCCACTCATTTATACATTTCTGCTATTGTAATTGAGCCTGTGATATAGAGCAATAATAAAATCAGTTCAGTCTAAGCCAGCCACCGCCGGCGGTGGTCGCTTGATCGTAGTTCATTGTTTCTTTTCCACTTCTATCACAGTCCGTCTTTGTACTGTTTTTCCATACGTTGGAGTTTTGTGCGTCGAAAGTCGGTTGGCAGGAAATTGGTCCTACCGCTGAGAACGAACAGACGGTTTTCAAGCACTTGTTATTGATTTCTCAGTGGGTGGCATTGGGCGTTTCCCCATGCAATGATATTCATGAAAGGGCCTATGATAAAAGTTTTTAATTGCAAGTCGCAATTTTAAACTTTTTAGCAAATGAAAACGATAGTTTAGGGGAATGTGGTTACTGATAGTGCGCTGTTTTGTTTTCTAGAATTCAAGTCAGAGCAAGCTGCTTTCATTGTTTACGTAATTCACAGAGTGCATCTAAGGAGAATGACGACAACTGACAACTATGAAATAAGGAACAATGATTATCCGCCGGTGTCAATCTAATCAAACAAACGACTTCTCTAATCCATCTATTATTAGGTAATGTTCTGTGTATGATAGTTGTCATTCGCTTTACACACACACGCTCGTCTCGTACAGCAGCACTCTGCTCTGAAAGCAGATCCTGAAGAGCTACTTTCAGAGCAGAGTGCTGCTGTACGAGGCGAGCGAAGGGCAGAAGTCATTGCGTGTCACAGCGGGCGTTCCTCAGGGCTCCATTCTCGGTCCAACCCTTTGGAACGGGTGTACGATGGGGTCTTAACGCTGCAGCTGCCTAGGAAAGTGAAAATCGTGGGTTTCGCGGACGACGTGGCACTAACGGTGATGGGTGAGACACTTGAAGAAGTGGAGGTGTCGGTGACGGAGACAATACACGCGATCGAGAGATGGATGAACGGGGTCAAGCTGCAAATAGCTCACCACAAGACGGAGGTGTTGTTGGTCAGTAACTGCAAATCGGTTCAACGGAAATTTTGTCATTTGGAGCGCTTGTCATTTTTTGGTCGGCGATTTTCATATGTAGCGTTAACACATACATGTAGGAATATGGAAGGAAAATATATGACGAATGGCTCCCGTTTCAAAAAATCGACTCTTCAAAAAGAATGAATGAACCACGGTTATTTTAAAAAAAACTGCGATTCACTGCAAAAGTGACTAATTATTATGAGCGCACGGTGTTTCTAAAACCATCATTAACAAAAAATTACCATAAATTTGGCATACGGCATTCGAAAGATACAGTGTCCAAGCATCTTCTCAGTGAATTTCAAAATGATCCATCGAGAGATTCGAGAGAAATGTCGATTTGAAGTTTTATGACACGTTTCATAAGGCTACCAGCAAGCACCCACAGGTTTGGTCCTATCTTTATGAACTAAAAAAAATTTCTACTTATTTGGTACTTGGCATTCGAAATATATAGTAAGGCCATTACAAATCTTTTTTAAAAATTATGTCCTAGCACAAATTTTTTTCTGAAGGGGAGGGGGGGGGGCAAACAAAAAATAAATATTTATTTTAATAAACTTATTTTTTTTCTTTTTACATTTTCTTTCGATTGTTCTCGTGGACGTTTCCGCAGGTTGATTTCGTGTAGCGAGGTTGCTATTTGTTTTACTTGAAAAATTCAAGCAAATATTACTCAATCAATCAAAAGTTCATATAAGAAAGGGATGCTAAAGTTTTCATTTTAAATAATTTTCCGAACAATGCAATTTCTAAATTCCCAATAAAAGCTTGAAAGTTCTCTAAGAACTTAAAGTAAACATTTAAGAGTACTTTAAGGTATTAACTTTTGGTTGCTTGAATAGTTTTCGTTCCGTCGTGGCAGCACATGGACCGACTTTACACACAAGGCATGAAAATCGGTCAAAGATGACCCTGCTTGATAACAATGTACAGAAACAGGATTGCAACATTTCATTTATGGACTTTTGGAAAACATTCTGGAATGAATCCAAAGGTAAAGTGTGCGTCAATGGATTTATTTATCTCAGATATGGTTTTCTCTGACATTTTTTCTATTGCGTATTTCGTATACAGTAGCCTGGCGAACGTACATCCTGTACATACTATAATTTTTCGAACTCTAGTGGAAACATCAGCTTTGGTTTATCGCTTGTGCTTGAAGATTTGTTTGTTTGGTACATAATAGTAATTCGGCTCGGTTCCGTGTACATCTTCAAAATCTATACATTTTCTCCATCTTGTTGCGCAGTAGGTAGCCACATCAGAGAAATTCATTTGACAATCGTACGGATTTATGAAATGTATAGCAATCATCAGTTCATTTTTGCCTTTTTCATATAGGGAAGACTGTGCAATCATTCTAAAACTCGACTTTTTAAGCTACACCCGGAGTATCGAGTGTCATATACCACTAGATTCAGTTCGTCGATATCTGAAAATGTCTGTATGTTTTATAGTATGGTTAAATAGCTTCAAAAGTACATTGGCCCTAGATGCGACTCACTTTTGTGCCTAACCACTACTAACAGTCCCTACTTTTCTTCCTTCCTTTTGTTCCACGAGACTGCATCGAAGCGTTATATCGTGGAGAGGCTGATTCAGTCTTAAGACAAAATGATACATTAGAGCGGTTTAGCTCCGAACACATATTCGGTCAATCGTAGCGGTGAACTTCCTTTAGCCATTTGGCTCCCGTTTCTGTGAACCTTTTAGTTCCTGTTTTCGCGAGCCATCTCAATTCCTCGGCGGAAGTTCCAGTACTTGGCGAGGACGGTTCGGCAATACCTGATGGAGCGTAGCTTCTGGTTCGCTGCTTCTGGTTCGTTGAAAACTCGATGACCCACCGCTGGTGCTTCACTCGACCTACTCGATCTTGTCCCTGACGGTGAAACTAGTCTGCTCACATGCTTCGGTCCGGCGATTCCAGCTGGTTCGTGGTGCAAAGTACACTGGCGCCTCAAGCAAAGCTGTGGTTGCTCTCGCAGCCTTCCCCTTAACATAATCGGCTGCTAGTCATCACCAACTCTGCTTTATGATGAGCAATCGTCTCCGTGTCGAGTGTCTCCTCTTCTAGTGATTGTCCGATTACTTGGAACACCACATCATCTGTGAAGCCGAAAATCGTTATATCTCTGGAAGGTTCAGCTTCAATACTCCATCGTACACTGCGTTCCACAGCGTCGAGTCGAGGAACGTCAGTTGTAGTTGTGATTCTCCTTTGTCTGTCTCGTAGATCAGTGTTCGGTACTGAAAGTAGCTCTATAATATCCTGCAGGGTTTCTCATGCTGTACAGCGAATGGGCGATTGCTTCCCAGCTAGTACTATTGAAGCATTCTTCACGCCTAAGGTAACCACCACGCAATAACGATATCCTTATCTCTACTGTCTCCACAGCTCCACAACCGTTTGGATGGATAAAGCCTATAAGGAAGCCGAATTGCATGACATGCCGTTCTCACGGTCCGCGTACTTCGTTAGCTTGTTCAGGATTACTCTCTCTCTCTCTCTCTCTCTCTCTCTCTCTCTCTCTCTCTCTCTCTAACATTACCAAGGTATATATTGACTACGCTGAAAGATCTCCATGTTTTCCCGGCATCGAAAGCAACATCAGCTTTTGTCGCTTCCAATTATCGGATCGCTTTGAACATATCCGGGCTCTCATGTATCGCTTCACTTTTATGGCTTTCGACACCTCGATCAGCTGTTTGTTGGTAAATCGATCTTCATCTTTGTGATCATCCTCCTCACTGTACGACGAAAATAGATTCATGTTGTGGGGAAAAGCTTTCGATGGTGACCTCCATCTTCTCCGGGCACCTTTCAGGTGGTGCAGCTGAGCCTTTTATCTTGGTTATGCCAACTTTGTAGGTGTCTCCTAAGGAAATTCGCGTTGGCTTTGTTTCAATGCTTTCTTGTTCAGCTTGACTGCTTTGTTGAGAGCGGTTTTGAGCCGTGTAGTGCACCTTTGGGGTCATTTGGTCCGTCTTCTCTCGCGTTTTCGTTTACGTCCATGTCGTCATCGGTACTGCATTCATCTTGCTCATCGTCGGATGTTCTTATTTGTTGTTTGTGCTTACGGGTTGCTATTGTAAATCCTTCTTCATCGGTATTAGATTCCTTGTTGATGGTGTTGGCTGTTGGTTTGGAAACATTTGCTGTAATCGTTGTTACTTCGATGTTAGTAATGGCAGTTTGTTTAGTGGTACTGGGTCCGATCATTGTTGAGCTGGGGTTTGTGAATGCCCGGTCTGCAGTCGTTGGTTTACCAACTGGTTGTGGTTGTGATTCTATACCGGCTTTGGTCGTATCAGGTGGAATTTCTTTGGAAGTCTCTGCGCAAGGTTTCCCATGGTGTAGCAGATGATCACAATATTGACAGGTGAGTGACTAGTGTTCGTTGAGAATATTCAACACCATGAGGTGATTTGCATGTGAAAGTCAAGTAAGAGGGAATAGGTTTTGTAGGACGCATTCTCACCACACGAACGCCGTTGTGGAGTCTTGGGAAGAAGTTCCTCCAAGTGTCCTCCTTAACACTATTCACTTCTCCGTATTTTGACATGATTTGTTTGATAGTGGAGGAACTAGTACGAGGTGCCAGGTCATGTATATTTATTTCAATACTGTCAACATCTATAAACGTTGGGATACTGTATAAAATGTCATTACATTCGATGACGTGTTACATGTTGTTCTGGGAAGCGAATGATTCTGATTGACTAATGTTTTTTAACATAATCAGTACCGCATGACGTAAATGGTGGAATTGCACCGCATAAAGTACCGAAAGCTAAGTTGAACTTCAAGTTCACCTTCAACATTTGCTCCACTTCACGAATTGATGGTCTTACCGGACATTTCGAGTAGTCAACAGCAACACAGTTTGCCCGCACCGTCATATACTTTTGCTTTGCATTGTCACTCATTGTTTGTTCACGTTTCACACACTAGGTAGAAGGAATCAATGTTTGCCTTTGCAAATAGACCAAGCGTCGGGTAAATTTGATTACTTGCCCTGCTATAGCAGCGGAGCGATTTCTAGTTTCTGAACTGAGCGAGATGAGAAACCGAAGTGATCTCCGACTTCTTCTCCAAGCTCGGAGGCAACTTAAACTTAGCTCGATAATCGTCGTATTGCGCCCGGGGTCCGCTTCTCGGTTTCCCATCCCTTGGTATGGTCGCAATACACGCCCTTGTTAGTAGTGCCATGAAATCATTCGCATTTAGGTTGAAGAGGATACCCTCAAATTCAAGTTCCTCGACGGACACCTTCCTGTGAAAGATCGGTGTTTTCCAACTTCACTCGTTTATATATCTCCCACATATTCAAACCGTGTCCTGTTATCAAAGCTATACCAGATCGCTTGGAGGTCGCTGTGGATATATCCTCGCACACTTTTCAGTCCATCTTTCCGGTTACTCCAAGGCTACAAAAATTGACATCGATAATGGATTCTCGGCTCTCCCTGCGGTAAGTGCCGATGATACCATTATTTGTAAGATCTATATTTAGCTTTGCTAGAGTATTCTTGATCGCTGATGGCCAGGCAAAGTCCTTTTGATTCCAGCGTCTATCTCGAAAATTTCGCATGTCTCTGGTTCTTGGAATATTTAAGAATTAAAGTCTCTTCGGCTTCTTGGAAAACGTCTTATTCGATTTTCACCAGCTTAGTCTTAAATGGAAGGTTTAATAGCAGATTTTGATCTGGTCAAGTTCATACGAATCGCACATATGGCTGCGGAAATACGGTATGAACGATCCCATATGAAATCTTTAAATGTCAAAAACCTTTCGGTAAAGCTCATGTATATTGAATATTGAACCACATATAAATCGCCAGGAGTCTGATTTGAATTCAGATTGTTTCCGTATCGAAATTATTTTCGAATGCAACGATCGATTCTGTCTCTATCGACTGTTGCGTTTAAAATGGAATCGATTCAGAAGTCGGTCAGTATTAGCCTTTCCATGAGATATTTGTTTGATAATACACTGGCGGGTCCTTCCTTCCGCGACCAGCAAACGTTTCATTTGATATTGGACTGGATTGACGGATTCATTTAAACTTCATATTTACCCGAGAATAGTCAAAATAAAAATTATCATGGGATGGTAATTTCTAAAACTACCATAATAGTTTTCAGTGACGAAAAGCAAAACTCTATGGAAGCTGTTGTTGTGCTATGAAACGTTAAAAATTTCTGAATTTTTATTATTATAAAAAAAATTATTTGCCCCTGATTTTTTCAGCGATTTTGAAGGGGTGGTGACATTATTTTTAAAAAAGATTTGCAATGGCCTAATCAAGTATATACGCTGCAATAAATTTCATTAACGGAATCGAAAGTTATAACGCGGTATATATATATATATATATATATATATATATATATATATATATATATATATATATATATATATATATATATATATATATATATATATATATATATATATATATATATATATATATATATATATATATATATATATATATATATATATATATATATATATATATATATATATATATATATATATATATAGCTAAAAGGTAATTAAAACTAATTACTTAAAAGATATGAGAACACCATTGAATAGGAAAATTCTCACCTTTCGAATGGAACTAAAACATTTAAAATACAAAGTATACTTTTAAAGTTAGAGGTATTTTAAGACAAATAAGTTTTTTACACAAAAAGGTCAATAACTCTGTAACGGTTGAGATTTGATGGTATGTGTAGAACAATTTTTTTCTCCAAATATGGTCCAGTCTATCACCCCCCGAGAGATTCTTAACCATGAACCAAACACCCTGGTGTGTATATATATATATATATATATATATATATATATATATATATATATATATATATATATATATATATATATATATATATATATATATATATATATATATATATATATATATATATATATATATATATATGTGTGTGTGTGTGTGTGTGAGTCATTCCATGCGAAGTGATCAAGGCACGTGTAATCGACCTTCACGGATTTGAACCAAATTTGGAGGAATTGTTCATCTAGGGCCAATCTATAAAAACCCAAATTTTTGTGACAATTGAACCACCCCTCGGGTCATGGGAGAAACCCCCCCCCCCCGTTTTGGCAAATGGCCAAAACCCTTGATTTTTTTTATCTTATCTCCGGTTCTATTTACTCTAGAATCAAACCACAAGATGGCTTTTGAAGAAAATTGTTCAAGGAATCTAGAAGAAATATGATTTTTTGCCGGCAGTGATGCCAACTATGCGATTTTTTCAGTTAATTATTAAAAGTTAATTTTTCTCTCAATACATATATTTTAATTTTGAAAATTTTAATGCCATCGCGTACCTCAGACATTTTTACATAAAAACGCTTTTAATCCACCTAACAGTGTGATGAGACATTTCTTATAACTCTTATCACTCTCTTCGGATATTATATCGTTTGAGAACATATAGAACTTGATGCTTCGCGATGTTTTTGATAACACATACTACATGGGATAGTGGCAGGACTCAGAGAATCGCTCAAATCAGCATAGGACAACAGTGCTAGAAATCTCAAACCAAATCAATGGGAAAGCGAAAAAATGGCCCATAAAATAGACATACCAACGAATTATTGTTAATGCTCTCTTAATAAAATATCTAAATTGTGGTGGGAAAACTGAATTTTCCTAAAGGGGTTATATATTGTACCTAACCAAAAAAATCGAATTTTTTTTGAATCGATTTGAAGTTTATATCACAGACAAACAGACGTAACAGCTCGAAGAAAATTCTAAAAAAAATCATCGCCCACGTTATACTAGCGACATCTGTTGAACACATTGCACAAAATGTGATTCTGGCAACCATGGGAAATAAATTTTTTCAACCGAAGTCCTGGCAACAATGCTTACACCGCTTGTCAACTGCAAGATAGTAGATGAATGGTAGGAACATTGTTGCAGTTGTTAAATTTGAAGAGCGAAAGAGACAAATCGCCTATGTCACGTACTTAATTTCCATAGCATAATAATTACAATTGACAAATTTAAAGAATGCAGAGCTACGTCTGCATTTTTAAAATCCAACTCAACCATTTATTGTTACGGGAAATTAGGCAACACCAAAATTGTTTTTCTTTTCGTATGAAGAAATCAATTCTTACCGGGAATTAGTCGTATGATTGATTTTTGTCTCTATTTAATTTTCTTTGCCGTCGCTCTTTTGGAATCCCGGAGACATAAGGAAGTCTTTATTTTATTTTTCAAACTGGCGTTTACTTTTACTATAAAAGCAAGGCTATGTAGCCTATTTTTAAAAACTATGTTATCGAGGTCATTGGATCAAGATCGCAAACACAATCCCTAAACTTTCCTTGCCAATATCAAGATCAATTCGCACCAACGATTTCATTTTTAGTTTTCCGTAAATGAAAACTCACTATGTAGGCTATGGGAGAATTTAATTTTATAAAATTCTAAACTGATGGTTCGCCACGATGATTCTGCATATGAGTACATGACACTACTTTCCCTTTCAACGAAATCTTTGATCTTTCTATTAAGTGCAAACTATGCTCGATGTGTTGGTCTTGTACGGAACCTAAATATGTAGTTATTATCATTCATAATAATCCCATGACTTGATGTTTTATCACTTGTTGGGTTGCGACTGATCATTAAATATATCTAGATTGAATATGGTCTCAGCGTATCATTAGTTTCCATAGCTCCTGCACCCCGCCAACGTTGAAATTCTCCGTTAGTTCCGGGGACCGACAAATTCGAATATTTTGCATACATCCGGGTAGTTTCGTTACACCGAACAGTAGATACAGAACACTAGATTAGGATTGTCGCTGGTGTTCCCATTGTTTTCGTCTCGGAACATGTTTGTTTTGCTTTCGATATATATATATATATATATATATATATATATATATATATATATATATATATATATATATATATATATATATATATATATATATATATATATATATATATATATATATATATATATATATATATATATATATATATATATATATATATATATATATATATATATATATATATATATATATATATATATATATATATATATATATATATATATATATATATATATATATATATATATATATATATATATATATATATATATATATATATATATATATATATATATATATATATATATATATATATATATCTGTCAAGGTATCGAAAGTCTCTCTAGTAAAAGTCTTTCGTCCGCGCTTTTGGTACACGCAGAAAAATATGGCCTGCCTTTAACCACAAACCGTTTAGTTGAACTTCAAATTGTGTTTGCCTATTTTTCATTTCAGTCTCGTTTATTCTGCTGTGATGTTTATGCATTCAAGACCGAAACGTCCAATGCAACAGAATAAACGAGAGGCAAACAGAAAAATGATGTGATATGTGCTATGTAACAAGTTTCTATGTGGCATACTATTATAATTTCATTACTTTTCCCATGATATCTATGCGTGACAGGTAATTTTTATCTGCTACTACAAATTGTAAAAACCTGTTTTAATCCACCTAGCGGTGCAATTGTGCCTTTCACATTTCTCTAAACTATGGCACGGAGGCTTTTTATGTTCAACATAATTGTGGAAATGTCCATTACATTCTTAGTACACTTTGCACTTATACACAATGGCATGCCAGCCACGAACTTGATGAGCTACGTGTCGACGGTGAAACACTTGAAACAAAAAAATATCATACTCCATTAGCCTAATCAGCATTAGATCAATGTTATCTGCTTGCTAACTCATTTTGTCATGCGGGGATGGGTATGTGAGGAGGGCGAAAGTCCCATGAATGAACGACTCCCCAGCTTAAATTGGTATGCTTTGTAATATAGTGCTGGTTTAAAGATGATGGGGTTGAAAGGGAGGGGTATGAGGTGGTGGTCTGAGGGGTGATTTAAGGATATTTTTAAAGGAGGGGAGTGAACAGTAGAGGGGGGGTGTAACCCCTCTCCGTAAACCATCAACTACGCCCCTGTTAAAATCCAGAAACCTTATGCGAGTCGAAAAAAAAAATTTGGCCGGGATTAGGTTGACGTTTTTCAGAGTGATTGCATAACCTTTTCTATGAGAAAGGCAAAAATGTGCAAAATCCAAAAAAGTGAATCTTCGTCAAATTTTTTTCGTGTTTGCATCAAATCTCGACGTTTTATGCACCTTGAATACATTTAGCATCAAAAATAAAAATTCTATTTTTAATTTTTCCTATAGTTTTTATGCGAAATTTCTGTGTGGCCGCACTCTGAAACCCGTAATTCCGGAACCAGAATTCCGATCGATCCAAAATTCAATAGCAGCCGATGGGAAGGTTGCACCTTTCATTTGAGACTAAGTTTGGGCAAATCGGTCCAGCCATCTCTGAGAAAAATGAGTGACATTATTTGACACATACGCACATACATACACACACACATACACACACACATACACACACATACATACACACATACACACACACAACTCCGCTAGCGTATGACGGATCCCAATAGTAGCATGTCTGTAATAACATACGTACATGGAACTATTGAGATCCAGAGCTACAGGTCCAAAGCCCTGGTAAAGGAGGATGGTTGTGATGATCCGGGCCGAGATCACCACGTAAAGCAAGGTAGGGCATAACCCCAATTCCAAGGCGTGAAGCGACCCGTGCCGAGGGATGAGTGATCGAGGGGGTGAAAAAGATGCTCGATCGTTAACGGAGCCTGTGGGGTACCTGGGCAACCCCCACAGTAAGCGTCCCTTACCACGCTAATGCGGAGCTCTGGCGTGGCGGACATATATTTCTCGCGCTACTCGTGGGAATTTTCATGGAGCAAAATAAAAATAAAAATAAACAGACGGAGGTGCCAAACCCCTTCGCAAGAGGTGGTTTGGCGAGGTCTCCCCCCCGTGGGGAGAGTAGTGGAACGATGAGTGCTGTACTCGAAAGCACCAGTGACCCCCCAGCAGCGGTAGGCAATACCCCTACCAATGCATCGGAGGGGCCAATAGCTGCGATGCGCAAAGTAGCGAAGCAACTCGATGCTATAATCGACTTCGCTAGCGCAAAGCAGAACATAGCCAAGGAGTTGAAGTTGAGCCTTCTGGAGCTCCGGAAAGCTGTTCGTGTCGCAAGACAGGAACAGCAGGCATATGTTGAGAGAGTGGAATGTCGGGAGAGGCCCGACAGAGAAACCCAGACAGTGGCCTCCAATAGGGAGGAAAGAGAGAAGGTTAATAGAGGTTCACAGACAGTGGCCTTTACCTTCTATGGAGCAGCCACGTCGATCGGAGCGGCGACCGAGTTCCCCTCGAAGGGAAAGGGAAAGGGCAATCGCAAGACGGCATCGAATGCGAAGCGCCCTAGGAAGTCGCCAGGAGAGGGTGCCAAAACCGACACCACTCGGCGTGCAACCGTCAAGGTCAAACGCCGCCTGGGTGAGGTAAGCGAGGGCGAGAGTGACCTCGCTGTTGAGAGCGATGGTACCAGCAACCCGGCACGACCGGGGCAGGGGGGCTCAAACCCCTGGACGCTGGTTACCAAGAAAAAGCCGGCACCGAAACCGGAGGTACCGCGGCCTGCGAGGAAGGCCAAGGACAGAGGCGAAGCCTTGTGGTTAAAAACCGACAAGGACAAATACGCCGATGTCCTTAAATCGATGAAAGCGGCCGAAAGCCTCTCGGCCCTTGGGCAGGATGTGCGTAGCGTAAGACGCACCAACACGGGAGAGATGCTCCTGGTGTTGAAGCGAGGCGCACAATCAAGTGCAATATACAAGGCCTTGGCCCAAGAGGTCCTTGGTGAGGGCGCCCAAATCAGGTCGCTAGGTGCGGAAACAACTCTCCAGTGCAAACACTTGGACGAGTTCGCGACCGCAGAAGACGTCGCCGCAGCCGTCAAGGAGCAATGCGGCGTCACAATCGAGCGGGCCTCTGTGCGATTGAGGGACGGACCCTCTGGCACCCAAGTAGCCTACCTCAGGCTACTGAATGCGGATGCCAAAAAGGTAACCGAGAAAGGGAAGCTGAAGATCGGCTGGTCGGTATGCCCTATTAGTATACCCCAGCCGCCTTCAGTGGACAGGTGCTATCGGTGCCTAGAATCCGGCCATAAAGCTTACGAATGCAAAGGCCTAGACAGGAGTAAGCTATGTCGTCGATGCGGCGAGGAGGGGCATAAAGAGCGGGGGTGCACTAAGGCATATAAGTGCCTTATCTGCACCTCTAAGAAGCAAGCCCATAAACATGCTATGGGCGGACCTTCGTGTCCCTTCGGCGAGTTAAATAAGAAGAAGCCGTGAGAGTCACACAGCTAAATCTTAACCATTGTGCAGCAGCCCAACAGCTGCTGTGGCAGTCGGTCTCGGAGTCGAGGACAGATGTCGCCCTATTATCAGACCCGTACAGCATCCCTGCCGGCAACGGCAATTGGGTGTCGGACGGGTCTGGAATGGTGGCAATCTGTACAACGGGAAGGTTCCCGGTTCAAGAGGTAATACACCCCTCCGCCGAGGGTGTGGCGATTGCCAAGATCAATGGTGTGTTCTATTGCAGCTGCTACGCCCCACCAAGGTGGCCAATAGAACAGTTCTACCAGATGATCGACAGGCTCTCGTCGGACCTCGTGGGCCGGAAACCGGTAGTAATAGCGGGAGACTTCAACGCTTGGGCAGTGGAGTGGGGCAGCCGCTGTACAAATAGCAGGGGTCAAGCGCTAATGGAAGCGTTTGCGAAACTCGATACTGTGCTAGCTAATGATGGCTCCGCTAGTACATTCCGTAGAAACGGAGTGGAGGCGTGGATTGATTTGACCTTTGCCAGCCCGAGTCTGGCTCCAGGCATGGAATGGAGGGTAGACGAAGGCTACACCCATAGTGATCATTTAGCAATCCGCTTTAAGATCAACTATGGTGTGCAGCATCCGAGGGCGGGAGATCCCTGTCAGGTACGCGGGTGGAAGTCCAATCACTTCGACAGCGAAGCTTTCACCGCGGCCCTGGGACTGGAGGCCAACACCGACAGTCTAAGCGGGGATGCGCTGGTAGCTGTTCTATCACGCGCGTGCGACGCCACTATGCCGAGAAAAACACTGCCAAGAAACGGTAGATGCCCGGTATACTGGTGGAGTGCCGAGATTGCAGCTCTACGGTCAGCCTGTCTCAGAGCTAGACGTAGGATGCAAAGAGCTCGCACCGAGGATGCAAGAGAGAACCGCCGTGAAGTGTTTCGAGCTGCGAAATTAGCCCTTAACAAGGCTATTAAAAGCAGCAAGAGAGCGTGTTTCGACAACCTGTGTGAGAGTGCCAACGCGAATCCGTGGGGTGACGCCTACCGGATTGTGATGGCCAAGACCAAAGGGGGCTCCTCACCCCCAGAACGGTCTCCGGACCGGTTGGCAACGATTATCGAAGTACTCTTCCCGTCTCGAGCCACAAGCCCCTGGCCACCTGCACTACGAGACAGTGCGGGCACGGTCGAAATGGTGGCTCCAGTGACGAACGAAGAACTACTCGCAGTGGCTAAATCCCTAGCAATGAACAAAGCTCCAGGGCCGGATGGAGTTCCGAACAACGCTCTCAAGGCAGCGATCATAGCGAACCCGAACATGTTCAGGCTAGCTATGCAGAGATGCCTTGACGAGTGCCGTTTCCCCGATAGATGGAAAAGGCAGAAACTGGTGCTGTTGCCGAAGCCCGGGAAGCCGCCAAGCGACCCATCGGCGTACAGACCAATCTGTCTGATAGACACGACTGGCAAACTGCTTGAGAGGATCATCCTCAACAGGCTCACCCCGTACGCGGAAGGTACGGACGGTCTGTCAAGCAACCAGTTTGGCTTTCGGAAGGGTAAGTCCACAGTGGACGCTCTCAACTCAGTGATAAATACTGCCGAGATAGCGATCCAACGAAAAAGGCGAGGTATTCGATACTGTGCGTTAGTGACACTTGACGTGAAGAACGCATTCAACAGCGCAAGCTGGGATGCCATCGCGCTCTCGTTACACCGGCTTAGCCTACCGGTGGGTCTGTACCGGATCCTGGAAAGTTACTTCCAAAACCGCGTACTGCTATACGAGACCGATGCCGGTCAGAAAAGGGTTCCGATTACCGCCGGAGTCCCGCAGGGCTCGATCCTAGGCCCGGTGCTATGGAACCTCATGTATGACGGGGTTCTGAGACTGAAGTTCCCTCCTGGGGTCAAGATCGTCGGCTTTGCCGACGACGTAACCTTGGAGGTCTACGGGGAGTCAATTCCTGAGGTAGAACTAACCGCAGAACACGCGATTAGCACGGTGGAGGAATGGATGAGCGCGAGAGGCCTGGAGCTCGCTCATCATAAGACGGAGGTAGTTATCGTCAACAACCGCAAGTCGGCACAACATGCAGTTATCCATGTGGGAGAAGTCGCGATCACTTCACAGCGAAGTCTGAAGTCTCTCGGAGTCATTATAGACGACAAGCTGACCTTCGGCAGCCATGTCGACTATACGTGCAAGAGAGCGTCGACTGCTGTTGCGGCACTATCGAGAATGATGTCCAACAGCTCAAAGGTGTGCGCCAGTAGACGTAGGTTACTGGCAGGCGTTGCCGTATCTATCCTCAGGTACGGCGGCCCGTCATGGTCAAGAGCACTGAGGGTAACCAGTTACCTACAGAAACTGGAGAGCACCTACCGCGTGATGTGCCTCAGAGTGATATCTGCCTACCGCACGGTATCACACGATGCATCCTGCGTGATAGCGAGCATGATGCCAGTCGGGCTGGTCATTCGGGAAGATGAGGAGTGCTTTGAGCTACGTGGAAATAGGGGAGCCCGCGAGCGCACCAGGGTGACCTCGGTCGCCAGATGGCAGCGTGAGTGGGACAACTCCTCGAAAGGTAGGTGGACCCACCGGCTGATACCTAGCATATCGAGCTGGGTGGGAAGACCCCATGGGGAAGTTCACTTCCACCTGACACAATTCCTGTCAGGCCATGGCTGTTTCCGTCAGTACCTCCACAGGTTCGGGCACGCGGAGGTCCCAGTCTGCCCGGACTGCCCAGGTGTAGATGAAACTGCCGAACACATACTGTTCGTATGTCATCGGTTCGACGTCGAAAGAAGAGCAATGCTTGACGTCTGTGGCTGGGACACAACCCCGGATACCCTTATCCAGCGGATGTGTCAAACGGTGGAGAAGTGGAACGCAGTCTCGGCTGCTACCATCCAGATTGCCAGTAGGCTACAGGTAATCTGGCGAACCGAGCAACAGACGGCGGGCACGGCTAACTAGTGATTGGTTAGCTGGAGCGAAAAAGGCCAAGCGCAAAATAAGAGAGTGAATGGTCTGTTCATGCCGAGGTAGGTTGGCGCAGCGAATGGCAACCGCGTAAGGGGTAAACCCAGCCACCCCGAAGCAAGACAGAAGAGTGAGTGTATAGGCGTATAAGTGGACTGCCTCATGCCAAGACGGGAGGGTCGTAGCGTAGTATGTTGGAACTAAGCTATCGATGCCTCATGGCGTGGCAGAGGAGTGAAAGGGTGAGCATCCAAGTCAGTCTCACACTGCATGTTAAGGGTGAGCATAAAAGTCAGCCTCACAGGTTGGTAGCAAGCAAGGAATGAAAAAGGTGAGCACAAAAGTCAGCCTCGCATGGTATGTCAGAAGTGGGGCCTAAGAAAAATGTCCCACATGGGATGCCAGAGGGAGTGACAAAGGTACAATAGAGTGGCACGATTGAGAGTGAATCAGGTGATAGGGTGAGCACCCAAGTCAGCCTCACATGTATGGGTAGGGCGAGCACAAAAGTAAGCCTAGCAAGGAATGAGTAAGGTGAGCACACAAGTCAGCCTCGCATGGAACGTAAAAGGTGAGCACAAAAGTCAGCCTCATGTGGGAGTGTTTGAGAGCGAATCAAAGTGTGATTGAGAGAGCACCCAAGTAAGCCTCATACAGGATGTATGATCGCGCGAGTGAGAGTGAATGAGTACACTTAGTACAGCCATCCCCCCAGAAGTAATACCGAGAGGTAGTTCCTGGGAGGAATGATGGCGGAGCCCAATGGAGTTTAGTCGGTATTAATGGCTGGTCACCATTCGAGTCCGACACGCCCCCAGTGCACCCCGTGTGGTAGATTGGACCCTACCGTTAGCACGTGTACTGGGCTAGGACATAAAGGTCTTCTCCATTGTAAAAAAAAAAAAAAAAAAAAACACATACACACACACACACATACAGACTTTTTCCGACCTCGACGAACTGAGTCGAATGGGATATGACACTCGGCCCTCCGGGCCGGGATTAGGTTGACGTTTTCAGAGTGATTGCATAACCTTTCTATATGAGAAAGGCAAAAAGGTGCAAAATCGGCAGTCCCAAAAAGTCGATTTCTAAAAAAAAAAAATTTCGTGATAACATAAAATCTCGACGTTTCGTGCATTTTGAAGATGTTTGGCATCAAAAATACGAATTCGATTTCTGAAATTTCATGGGGTCCCCCCTTTGAAAAAAAATTTGAGTTCCGGCTTATATGGGAATTTCATGTGTGACCGGACCGTTCAGTCTATATTTCCGGAACCATACAAGCGGTCCGTGCGAAATGTTACAGACATCTGTGGGGATAATATAGCTATCATTTGGGACTAAGTTTGTGAAAATCGGCCCAACCATTTCCGAGAAACTGCTATGAGTTTGCTAGTTATGAAAGATGGCCGCTTTTCCCGGGCACTTCCGGAACCGTCTATGGTGGTCAATGTAGTCAACGAAAGTTTGTTTGGCCGTCGGTGACCTAGAACTGCAAAGTTAAGTTATTTGAGAGACATTTTAGCGAAATTTTTACCTTTTTTGCTTCCATCGGGGTATCGGTTTGAATCACAATTTGCTATGTGATCGCACGCCACAACCCGTAACTCCGGAACCGGAAGTCGGTTGGGGATAAAATTTAATAGCCATTTACGGGGACGCAATACCTTTCATTTGAGGTCAAGTTTAGTCGAATCGGTCTAGCCACCTCCGAGAAACCGATGTGACTGTTACTCTGAATTTGGATACTTCCGCCGGGGCTTCCGGAACCGATGATGGTGGCCAATGTGACCAAAGAGACTTTGAATGGCTGTTAATGACCTAGTACTACAAATCGAAGCAGTTGTGGTCACATTTTGGAATAATTTTCACCATTATACATTCATTGCAGAATTTCTTAAAATCGACGTTTTCTGCGTGATCGTACTCATCACCCTGTAATGCCGGAACCGGAAGTCGGATCCATTAGAAATTCAATAGCAGCCTATGGGAACGTTGCACCTTTCATTTGGGACTAAGTTTGTAAAAATCGGTTCATCCATCTCTGAGAAAAGTGAGTGAGATTGTGTTCGCGTACACACACACAGACGCACATACACACACACATACATACACACACACATACATACACACACACAGACATTTGCCGAACTCGACGAACTGAATCGAATGGTATATGTCACTCGGCCCTCCGGGCCTCCGTTAAAAAGTCGGTTTTCAGAGCAATTGCAATACCTTTCTATTGAGAAAGGCAAAAATATGTGTGAAATCAATATATTCAATATAACGAATTTTCTCGGTGTAAATTTTCGGCTGTTATTGATATGAAATGAAAGAGTTTGTATATACCGCACAAGGAAATTAAAATTTATCAAAATTCAGTACAAGTTTAGACAATTTGTGTATTCTAATTAGTGAAAATACATTAGCCAAGAATGGCCATTGATTTGCTGGCTAAAAGAAACAAAAATGATTAGTCGCTATGAAACGACGATAGAGGATTATTTTTTTTGCTTTTCTTATTTGGCCCATTTGACAGGTATATCCCGGAATCAAAACAATGATGTTCCTACTACTGATGCCAGCGACAATCCTAATCTAGTGTTCTGTATCTACTCACCGAACCAGTTGAATTTGCAAGATCTTAAAATGTATCTGCTCACCGATCGACATCGTGCAGGAAACTACGAGATGTTTTTGAACAATTCTTGCATTGGACACTTCGACAGGAATACATTTCACATTTCTGGATAATTGTTGTCATTTTTCTCCAATAAAACAAACGAAATTGAAGAAGAAAAACATAAACAAATAACGTGGTGGGCTTTTCTGTGGCCAGAGGTTTTGATTCGGTTCAGTCATAATTATTTTTATCGGTAGATAAAAGAGATGAAAAAGTATCACTAAGTGTTCGAATCGGAAGATCCGTGGTGAAGTTCAGTCTATTCTTTCTTTTCAACGTGCGCAAAAGAATCAGGATGCTTGTTCGAATCTTTATGTTTATTTATTTGCGACAGTATTGACAGCGGTTATTTCTCTACCCAGTCAAACTAGTCCGGAACCGATTCGGACTTCCAGCATGAATTCCAGCTCAAATGCGTCAACCGATAGAGTCGTTATCGGTTGTTTTCTTTGAGCTAGATTCCATGCTGAATTCATCCAGGATTTCGAACCGGTTCCGGAATCGATTTGACGGATAGTTGGGATAGGTTGGTGTGGCGGTGCTAGTGTTTTTCGTATATTAATTCAAATGTTTACACACGTTTTTTAAATATTTTTGTTCGATCATGGATGTCTGAGGATTCGAGTGTGTATCTTCGTCGCGAGCGGTTGACTCTCGTAGAGCTCCCTTCGAGTCAGCTAATTTTCTTCATTTTCGGCACAGTTTACTGCCTCCCGATTGTCAAAAGTGTGAATAACGGTGCAAGTTAACCGTTATACAAAGTGAAGTGGCTTATAAAAGCGTTTTACGGCATATTTTCGACTGACGCGAATGGTGACAGTTTGTGAAAATCGAATTCCAGCAAATGAAAAAAAATCTTCCTCGCATTACGGGCCGTCGATTCCCGATGCAAGGACAATAAAAGTGCACAGAAAACATCTAGAAACACAGTGTACATTCTAAAAATAGTGAAAAATGGTTCTTCAGAGAAAAAATTCGATCCGAAAAGTGAAACAAATCTCGCAATAAGAAAAATTGACATATTCAAATAATGGCGTTTCACCGGCGACTAGCGACTACTAGGTGTCGCCCCAAATTTCTTCGCCTGAAAAATAGGTGGCAAACCAGCCGGTCGATGCTCAGCTATTTTCGTCCGCGTCCCTTGTCACCTATTTTTTATTGGATGTTTCATCTGCGATAGTACTCTTTAAAAATGAGCCGCCTTGGATATTTGACTGTTTTTTGCGATCTTATTTTATTGCAAATGAGTAGAGGTTTTGATTCTTTTATATTCGGCATTGCAGATATTTTGTCGCATGTAAATTTTGGGTGCACGTTGATGTGACGGCACTGTAAGGGAATACGTATCCGCCGGTCGGTCAACTTTTCCGTGGGTTGAGCAAACTAATTTCTATGTTTATTTAGGGTTTGTTTTACCAACCGGGGAACTGATCCACAGAGCATTCAATGTGCATAGGGAAAACACATGGCCTTATTTATGTGGAATGATCACTTCAATCATATATAAGGTTTGAGAATTGACAATTCGCGAGAGGGATCGGGCACCGCTTGGCAGTTACCTTCAGTTATGTCAGCACGAAGAATAAGTGTTTTGCTGTTACGTTCATTGGTTAGCCTTCAATTCTATCTCATGCCTCCACGCGAGTCTGGGTCTATTGATGACATTTGGTCCTTGGACCGGTGACGACTGGTTGCTTTTGGCCTTCTGCCGAACGGATCTAGCCGAGAAGACAGTGCCGTGAAAATGAATAGTTGTTCGGATGTCGGCTCCAATGGGACTTTGATTTGACTGGTATCGGTGATCGCGTGTCGGTGCGTACTGGGAATTCGCCGCGTCTGTTTTAATGAATCTAATTTCAAGTTCCGTTATTGGCCCGTGCATCAGGTTAACGATCCTCTGTATTTCCGTTCAGTGTTTGGTATAATCGTTCGTATACGTGTATTTCAAAAACAATCCAATATGGAAAAGAGGGAATGCTTTCGTTGATTTTCAACATCTCGAGCTATCATAACTCTATGTCTGTATAACGTGTTATCACTCGGTGGTTTGCAACCCAAAGATATATCGTAGAGAAGGAATAGCGAAATTAGTCTAAATAATGCCGCAATAAATGGTGATACGGCCCATTACGCAGATGGGACTGGCTTTTCTGGGCAGTGCTCCCACGATCGGCTGTGTGGAGTTGGAATTGCTTTTGTTTAGGAAACGTGGGGTACTCTCGGTAGCCGACTGCCCAGAGTTTGGGAGGAGCCAAAAGCTGAACAAGATAATCTTTTTCGAGCGATCGTGTTCTCGAAAACTAACTAAACTACTACCTGATAAACTATGCTATACAGGTCGCATCGCTTTGTTGGAGCGAATCCTAGACTATTTTCTTACAAACCATCAACTCCGCGACACCTATGGAAGAGTCTGATGAATCGAAAAAATTCGTCGCGTGATTGAGTATTATTTAAAAATATAAGCAGTGCTCCTTATAGCCGGCTATCCGGAGTTCAAGTTTATTATTTTGCCAATCTTATTAATACAACAAATGATAAATTTCCCAAATTCTCGGCAGCCGGCTGCCCAGAGCAATTATTACATGATAACGCTATTGGCACACTTACTAACAACTCTCCCCTTCCCGTGATACATGTGGAGATGCAGAGGATTCCTCGGTCTCTAGTAGCAACATGTATCGGACTAACATTCCTTCCTTTCCCAGAAGATCTGCATTCGGACGTGGCCGGCGTCGGTATTGATCAGCATGCAGGGATCAATATAGATTGTACAATGTGGCTCATCATGTTATTCCCAAGCATGTTGTTCCAATGAACATTTTGCAACCTAATTTGGTTCTGGTCAATAACGGAGTAGCAACTACGGGCGATCTCTTATGCTTATGCTTATGCTTATGCTTATGCTTATTTTTGTTCGATCATGGATGTCTGTTCTCTGTGCTAATACATTCAAAAGTGACGAATGCTCCCACCTTTCTTTCCCTTCATCTTGGTTTTCGGGTGCTTGCGGTAACGAAGTGACGCATTATGGCTATGTGTCAAAATCGCTTCACAAGCGCCACGCTCGGTGAGGTGGCGCATTTTTCATAATTCAAATCGACCGTTTTTTCTGTGGGCGACGAAAATTCATCTCGTGTTACGTCTGTTTGTCTGTGTTTATACTTTACTCAAATTTCCAGCGCGACTGATAACTAAGAAATCAACGCTTTTTGTTGAAAAGGGCGATACTAGCAGTGATACCATTCAAAGAAAATCAACAGTGAAAATTTCCAGACTTGGTTTTATTTCCTATTTAAGAACTATTGTGTTTTTTACATCCTAGATTGCATGATTCAGTGATCAGTGATCGCCCTGTTTGTTTGCATGGAGCGTGGAGGGCGAAACTTTAAATAAACAAACAAAAATACAGTTTCGCCCGTTGTATTTTTGCTGTAGTTTAAGAAAGCAATGTCGTAGAATCCAAATTTTTATGTTAACTTGTTGCGTTTCAAGGCCCTCATTCGCATGTATGCAAAAAGCGTTATGTTTACATTTGTAAGTATCGCCCTATTCACAAAAAAGCGTTGAAATGAAATCGCAGCTCCTGATATCACGCTATCTCTGAAGTGCATGCGTGCATAGTTCCAAATTTTACTTCGACATCGACTTTTTCTAAAGGTGACTTCCCAGTAGTATCCTTGATTTGAATTATTATTGCTAATCCTAATGCCAAAGAACAAATAAAAACCTCTCGAAAACGAACCGTTTGGGAAAATCATCATCATTGCTGGAATTTTCATTTTCACGAAACTTTTCGATAGCCTTCCGTCACTTGCGTTAATGCACTGGGTGCACAGTGCTCCGAAAATATAGCGAAATCGTCTTAGGGCACCAGCGGATCTAATTCAGTTAAATCTGTAAAGAATACTAAAAATTAATTTCTATTCCATAATTTTCAGTTCAGTAATTCGAAAGATCGTGCTCACCGCAAGCCATGAAAAATAGACTACGTTGTGAAGCGATGGTCACTATTTATTAAAAAATCACGGTTAAATAAAAAAATAAAACTATTAAAATTTCAAATAGTTTATAATTTTCACAAACTTATTAGGAAAAATTGTTTAATAAGCTTTCGTAATATTGTGTAGGAAAAAAGCTGAAAATTTCAGCATTTTCTCTATCTGCAACATATAAACCCTTAAGTATACAAATTAATTGGTATACGAATTGGAATAGGTTCGCCAAATTTTGGAAGAAGTCTGTAAAATAACCCCTTGAAAGCTACCTAAAAATTGTTGTAGTTCGATGCAATAAAAAAATCCCCGAAAATGAAATGTATCTATTAATGTGAAACACAGTGAATAATACATATAATAAAGACCCATTTTTATCAATCTCATGGTGTATTTTAAGCTGACAAAATGGGGACATTGACTAAATCGGGCATTTTTCTTTTCTTTATAATAAACTGAAGCTGTTAAAATATTCTTCTCGTCCCTTGATGTAGTCTGATAACTATTTCTGATTATGATGAACCTTATATTTTTGCATATTTCCATCTTCATGATAAGGAGAACATGCTCAAGAAAGGATTTACTCGAATTCAGTCTTGTTCGTCTGCTAGAGCCCATCAAACATATGTTCATATCTGGATGATAAAATCGGGGTTTCAATGTATTATAATAGATATTCAGCATTCGAAGAAGTTTCTTGTGAACGAGTGTAGAACGACTTTGTTTCTACTTACTTGAAGTCAGCGGCGTAGCCAGAAATTCGGTTTCATGGGAGTTTGGTGAAAATCGATCATACTGTCCAAACGGCATAATTCCGAAACCGTAATTTTTGAAATTTTAAAGTTATGCGGAATAATTTTTCAGAAAATCGTAACAGAGTTCGTGTCTTTAGCGAATTTGTTGAGACTTTATTGTAGTCATGAATATTAACCTGAGAAAATTCACCATCAATACTTCTTGGACGATATACCGTCAAAATTATTTTATCAAAGGATGCGCTGTTCAACGATACTAAACCTCCGAAATTATCGGTTTCAAAATGATGCTACCTTGACCTTAAATTGCTGTTTTTAAACATTTTACCTATACATATAATTGGTCATACAACAAAAATCAAATGCTCATCAAAATCGAACAAAACCTGCTAGAATCGAATGGAAATCGTCATTTTTCATAGATTTCTCTCTACATTCGGAAAGTGTTATCCTCGTTATTAATCATATTACGTTTTCGTCTCAACTCGACGCATTCCCAAAATAAAAACCTGTTTTAATCCACCTAGTGGTGCAATTGTGCTTGTCTCATTTGTCCAGACTACGATTCCATGGCTGGTTATGTGCAATACAATGGTGGAAATGAATATGACATGTTCAGTACGATTTGCACATACATACAATGGATCGACAGCCACGATCTTGAGATACTATGTGATTCTGAAACATCGCTTGAAACCAGCGGCGGATCATGGAGAAAGATCCGGGAGGTCCAGGTCCTGCCGAAAATTTTCAACTTGTTAAGAAATTTTAAACTAGTTTTAATTTTAAAGTAGCAATCCCTCACTGCATACTCCCTCCGGGCCGGTATGATTGACGATTTTTAGAGTGATTGCATAACCTTTCTATATGAGACAGGCAAAAATGTACCAAAGTCCAAAAAAGTCAATTTTTGTCAAACAGCTCAATGTTTCATGCATTTTAAAGTCATTTGGCATCAAAAAAACAAATTTGATTTTGAAAATTTTTCATTTCGGTTTATATGGGAATTTGCTGTGTGATTGCACTCTTCAACTCGTTACTCTGGAACCGGAAGTCCCATCAATTAAAAATATCAATAGCTGCCGATGGGAAGGTTGTAGCTTTCATTTGAGACTAACTTTGTGCAAATCGGTCCAGCCATCTCTGAGAAACAAAGGTCACAATTTTTCCACATACACACATACATACAAACACAGACATTTTCCGATCTCGACGAACTCAGTCGATTGGCATACGACACTCGGCCCTCCGGGTCGGGATTAGATTGACGAATTTTAGAGTGAATGAGAAAGGCAAAAACATTTTTAGCAAATGTTGAAAGTTATGCATTTTTTGGTGAGCAGTTCTATGTTTCATAGACATTAAATCAATTTTAACTTCGCTTCCTATTAAATTAAGACCCTTATTACAGTACATCTCTACAAAAACGAGCGCAATTTGAAAATAAATCTGAGGATTATGATTGAACTCTGGAGTTTTCTATTGGAATGTTTTCAGGCAGGAATTTGATATTGATACTATTAGACAACTGTGAAATCAAGACCAAAAGATCAGTTACATAACAGGACCCCATTCCGACAATTTATCAAAAGTCCTCATGATGTTTACAACAACAGGATATCAATCTACGGATCAGATAATTGTTATTGTAATATTGTATTAGATCAGTCTGCATCAATAAATTTTAAACTTCAATCCAATATTTTTTTTGGGGTGGGGGGAGGTGTTGTATGGTGTTAAACCCCAAAACCTTCTCTTGGCTACGCCGTTGTTTGGAGTTATTTATTTCGCTTTTCATTTTCCGATATGTTTCAGATCGATCCGATGGTTATAAGTTAGAAAAATTACAGTCAGAAGGTTCGCACAAATGAATATTTTTGCATTGATAAGTGATCAAGTTCCTTCCGGACAACTTGGAAGTGTTCGGTGATTATTTCTAGCGGTTGTAGATAGAAAAATGAAATACAAAATTCGTTTTATCGTAATAATGTTTGGCTTATTTATTTATTTTATTTATTTATTGTCGTCAAACAAGAGTAGACCGTTTTGTTACAACGATAAAATATAGTATACACTTAAAACATAAAATACTATCTACTAAACACTATCTGGTTTACATAGCACTACTTTTGGATGTTCTTTATAAGCGAATAGAATTGAAATATTTTTTTAATTTGCTTTTTGTCATTGTTAAGTCAATAACTTCGCAGTGCTTGTTGTAAGTTGCCATCATCTGATTTAATGGTCCAAACTTGGCATAATTTGTACGATAATTGTTTGTTATAAATGTATTTCGGATTCGAAACTGCCGGGAAGGTATATAAAAATTAAGTTTAGATAGAAGTTCGACTGAATCAATACGACACGAAATTATATCGTTTAGAAATGAAACCATTGCATATTCTCGGCGCTCTTTTAGTGTTTGTATGTTAATGAGCATACAGCGAGCTTTATAAGATGGGAGAGGAAATCGTGTCCAACCTATTTTGCGAAGTGCAAACAATAAAAATTGCCTTTGTACTGATTCTATTCTTTCTTCATGTGTGATTGAGAAAGGTGACCAAACTATGCTACAATATTCCAGTATTGACCTTACATACGAGATGTATAATGTTTTAATTGTATATGGATCATTAAAATTGTAACTAAAACGCTTTATAAATCCAAGCATGTTATTTGCTCTATTGATGATTGTGTTGTAATGGTCAATGAATGTTAATTTTGAATCTAGAATGACTCCCAAATCTTTAACTCTTTCGCACTTTTGTACCACTTGATTTCCTAGAGTGATTAAAATGTCAGGTGTATTTCGTTTCCTACTAAAAGTTATTGCATTACATTTTTTTACGTTTAGTTGCAGAAGGCTTTTGTTACACCAGAGGTAAAACATATGTATTTCTTCCTGTAATATCTTTATGTCTTGTTCGTTCCTAATTTCTAAAAAGAGCTTCATGTCGTCGGCATAGATAAGAACTTTTATGTTTTTGAGAATGTATGATATGTCGTTTACGAATAAAATGAACAAAAGAGGGCCTAGATGGGAACCTTGAGGAACTCCTGATGTGACTTGAATGGGATTCGATTTCTTCCATTTAAATCTAACTATTTGTTGACGGTTAGTTAAATATGATTCGAGCCATTTGAGAAGACCTGATTCAATTCCTAATTTTTTCAGTTTGAATAATAGCAAGGGTATGTCGATACGATCAAATGCCTTGCTAAAGTCCGTGTAAAGAGCTTCAGTGTAGTTTCCATTCTCCATTGCAATCAATGAGTAGTTAACGAATTCTAGTAAATTTGTATTAGTTGAACGTCCTTTAAAGAACCCATGCTGCATGTTAGTGATTCTGTTTTTGATTTGATTGAATAGTTTTTCGTTAACGATTGCTTCAAAGAGTTTAGGCATACATGACATAATGGCAATTCCACGGTAGTTACATATGTCAGATTTTTTGCCACTTTTAAAAATGGGTACCAGGTACGAGCTTTTCCATAAATTGGGGAAAATGCCAGATTCAAGCGACATGTTAAAAAGCCAAAACAGAGGAGCTGTGAGTTCCAACGCTAAGTTCTTCATAAATACGGGTGGGATCCCGTCAGGTCCAGAACCTTTGGAGGCATCTAGTTTGTTTAGAGCCTCCATAATATCTTGCACACTGACATGATTGACGCCAATGTCTGTGGTGAATTCTGGGAAGAAACCGAAATATTCGCGATCACGATCTTCTTCAGAAAATGTGGTATAGATGTCTTGAAAGAAGGTTGCGAAAAGATTGCAGATTTGTTCCGCGTTGACACCGACATTTTCTTTAAGTTTCATTTTTGAAGGGAAGTTTTCCGAATTTAAATTATTTTTAACATGATTAAAGAAATTTTTTGGGCAAGATTTTATTTGAAGTTCGGTTTTTGAGTTATACTCTTCAAATGCTATTTTAATGGATAGGTTTAGTTGATCGCAAATGTCCAAATAGTTAAATAAGTTCCTTTCATTTCTGATTTTTTTTATACTTTTTGTGGGCCTTTTGTTTACGATTTTTTAAATTTTTAATTTGCTCGTTATACCAAACTGGATATTTTGTGTTGCCTTGTCGCCTAATTTTTTACAGTGGTACTTGTTCAACTATTATATCAAACAATTTTGTGTAAAAGACGTTTACTGAATTTTCGATACTTGTTTCATTTCTAAACAACGTTTGCCAATCTATACTGCTTAGTCTTTGTTTTATGTTGTCAAAATTTGCCAATTGAAATTGAAAGGCCTCTTCGTACTCGCAGTCATCGGGTCTTTTGTTATCATGTACAAATACAGAAAACTCTATTGCTGTATGAAACGCTTCATTTTTCCATAGTGGAGTTAATGATTCGGTGACACAGAAGTCTTCAAGAATGTTTGTGAATAATAAATCTGATGTGACTTGAATGGGATTCGATTTCTTCCATTTAAATCTAACTATTTGTTGACGGTTAGTTAAATATGATTCGAGCCATTTGAGAAGACCTGATTCAATTCCTAATTTTTTCAGTTTGAATAATAGCAAGGGTATGTCGATACGATCAAATGCCTTGCTAAAGTCCGTGTAAAGAGCTTCAGTGTAGTTTCCATTCTCCATTGCAATCAATGAGTAGTTAACGAATTCTAGTAAATTTGTATTAGTTGAACGTCCTTTGAAGAACCCATGCTGCATGTTAGTGATTCTGTTTTTGATTTGATTGAATAGTTTTTCGTTAACGATTGCTTCAAAGAGTTTAGGCATACATGATATAATGGCAATTCCACGGTAGTTACATATGTCAGATTTTTTGCCACTTTTAAAAATGGGTACCAGGTACGAGCTTTTCCATAAATTGGGGAAAATGCCAGATTCAAGCGACATGTTAAAAAGCCAAAACAGAGGAGCTGTGAGTTCCAACGCTAAGTTCTTCATAAATACGGGTGGGATCCCGTCAGGTCCAGAACCTTTGGAGGCATCTAGTTTGTTTAGAGCCTCCATAATATCTTGCACACTGACATGATTGACGCCAATGTCTGTGGTGAATTCTGGGAAGAAACCGAAATATTCGCGATCACGATCTTCTTCAGAAAATGTGGTATAGATGTCTTGAAAGAAGGTTGCGAAAAGATTGCAGATTTGTTCCGCGTTGACACCGACATTTTCTTTAAGTTTCATTTTTGAAGGGAAGTTTTCCGAATTTAAATTATTTTTAACATGATTAAAGAAATTTTTTGGGCAAGATTTTATTTGAAGTTCGGTTTTTGAGTTATACTCTTCAAATGCTATTTTAATGGATAGGTTTAGTTGATCGCAAATGTCCAAATAGTTAAATAAGTTCCTTTCATTTCTGATTTTTTTATACTTTTTGTGGGCCTTTTGTTTACGATTTTTTAAATTTTTAATTTGCTCGTTATACCAAACTGGATATTTTGTGTTGCCTTGTCGCCTAATTTTTTACAGTGGTACTTGTTCAACTATTATATCAAACAATTTTGTGTAAAAGACGTTTACTGAATTTTCGATACTTGTTTCATTTCTAAACAACGTTTGCCAATCTATACTGCTTAGTCTTTGTTTTATGTTGTCAAAATTTGCCAATTGAAATTGAAAGGCCTCTTCGTACTCGCAGTCATCGGGTCTTTTGTTATCATGTACAAATACAGAAAACTCTATTGCTGTATGAAACGCTTCATTTTTCCATAGTGGAGTTAATGATTCGGTGACACAGAAGTCTTCAAGAATGTTTGTGAATAATAAATCTAAATAACAGTTTTGCTGATTTCTAACATGATTAATTTGGTTAAGTCCTAAACTTGCAGTTTTGTCAAATATGGCCTGCAGAGTTTCGTTATCCCCAACGACTGGAAGTAGAATGCTTTCATTTTCAGTGTCTGGAAAGAAGTCAATGCTTCGTTGATTGAAGTCACCATAAATATGAACTTTTACCTCTGGGGGGAGCTTGGTTATAATGTCTTCGGCAATAAGAAAAAACTTTTCAAATGTATCTTTGCGGGCATTATTTGGGGGGAAGTACACAGAGGCAAATATATGTGTTTCACCTGCCAGATGGGTTTTAACCCACACATGCTCAAATTCTTTAAATTTCCTTGTAGTAATGATTTCTGCATTAAATTTTGATATAATTGCTATTAAAACTCCCCCTCCTGACTTCTTTTCAGACATATGAATGTCTCGGTCAGCTCTAAACACATTGTAGCTGTTCCCGAAAAATTCTTCACTTCTAACACTTTCGTCCCAACTAGTTTCTGTAGCCAAAAAAATTGTATAGGAGCTACTTAAAATATTCTTGTGAATTTCATTCATTTTCGATGCACTTTTCATTCTATTAAAATTTTGACAGTAAATTAAAATTTCTACTGACGACTCTACTTGAGGCATCGAGATTACCTCTTTTTGTTGTCGTTCAAATGGCGTCGAATCTTGGCAAACTGCGGTGTCCTCGTCATTTCCTTCTTCTAGGGAATGCGTCAATGTCGTCGAAAACACGAATGTTGAGAATGGCACGCCTTACACAAAACTGTTGACGAGCGCTCCGATGTTGGGTGCATTTGCATCGTCGACCGCGGTAAATCATCCACTGGATAGGGATTCAATGTCGGTCCTCTTTGAAACTGAATTGTTGGCCTATAGTTCGTGGGGGGTCCTGAGAAATGATCTTTTGCAGCCGCAAGAAGCACTCTATCCGGTGGCAGGAAACTATTGTTGTAGTGACTACTCGTATGGTTTTTGTTATAGTGGGTGTTGCCGGCCCTAAATGTGATTCTGCGATTGGTATTACTCGTATGGTTACTATTAACTGGCTGTCGTGAGTGACGCGCTGCTTGCTCTTGATCAGGTCGAGGAAAATTTGTATTATTATTATTTCGCCTCGATCTTTTTTTACGTCTTCTAGCCTTTTCGGCCTGTTTTTGTTGGTTCAGGTTTCTTAATTTGCGTGCATCGTAATCGCTCATGTCTGCTTTCCATACTTTCCTTGTACCCAAAAAGCGCCAACCTGAGTTATCGATATTTTTGTCGTTATTTAATTCGGCTTCCAAACTGGGGCATGAATCAAGCGATGATGTAGCGTTTTGACTTGCCGTTATGTTTGATGAAAGCGCCTTAAGTTCGTCGAGGATATCAATAGTTAGCGCAGAATTTGTGAAGTTTTGACTGGTGGATATGTTCGCTGACAGAGACTTAAGCTCGTCAAGAATATCAATCCCCAGCGTCGGGTTTGACGTCATAGTAATACTAGCCGCTGTGTCCAGAGACAGTTGATTAAGCTGGTTTATTTCATCATTCATGGTGCGCAGTTCAGCTGATAGCTCTGACGTTACCGTTTTCAGCGTGCTATAGACATTATTTTTCGTTGTCGTCATTGCTGTATCGAATAGCGAGGTAATGTGATTTTTAATGGCAACAACACTTCCAGTCAAACTGCTGTTTTTGTTTAATGCTATCAATTCCTGTTTTATTGTTGTAAGCAAAATTTCTAGGCCATCGATCGCTTCGTGAACTATGTTAGGCTTCTCCAGTTGAAACGCGAGCCGGTGCATTACTTCCGTATTGGCTTGCAGTTGTGATTCCAGAAGTTGTTGTTGTTCAATAAGCCCTTTGAACTCAATCTTGGCCTGCATCAATTCTTGACATGATTCACAGCACGGTAATAGATACGAGTTGATGTCCACCCTCTTGTCCTTCTTCCGCAGTGATCCCCTCGGAACAGTCACTCCAATGCAAGCGGCGTGGAATTTTCTTGGGCAACCTATACACGTCCACATAACTGTATCGGCGGAAGTGTCGAAAGTGCAAATTTCGCAACTCATTATGATTGATGTACACACACGAAAAGCTGAATTAATAAAAAAAACTAAATGAAATATCGCGCACGGCACCTGGATCGAACGATAAAAGCGTGCGAACTTGACGACGACTTGTTGTTATTTCAATGGATTATTACTATATTGAACAATAAATAGGCGACAAAAGGTAATCCACAAGCCAACTTTTAAAGTATTCAAAAAAGATATTTGAAGTCTTCAGTAAAGTTATTCGCAAAAGTAAAAGCTACAAATTTGCTGAAGGCATCATTTCGATATAATCACTTCCAAGAAAATTTGTGAAAATATCTCACTCATAGGGGGATTAATCAGCAAATGCACAATACCAAAAGAAAGGGCATATTGCCTCCATTATATTCTCCAAAGATACTATTGACCAAAAATAGGCCGTTTTGGCGTTAATAATAGATTACATGTTTTTGGTCATATTTCTGGCAATGGGAAATGATAAAAATCTTTTGTCTGCATTTAATGTTAAATATCTCTTTTGATATTAG
Source organism: Topomyia yanbarensis (assembly GCF_030247195.1). Classification (NCBI taxonomy): domain Eukaryota; kingdom Metazoa; phylum Arthropoda; class Insecta; order Diptera; family Culicidae; genus Topomyia; species Topomyia yanbarensis. The sequence goes on along the minus strand of NC_080671.1, from coordinate 264,955,023 downwards.
TCCGATTTCAACAATCTATAGCTTTTTCGAAAGGTATTCGTTAAGCTGTTTAAAAACATATAAATTGTTAATCTATGTTGTCAATTTCGGCAGATAATTTTAAAAAAAACTGCAAAAAAGCCATTTTTACACATTCAAACATTCATATCTTGAAAACTAAACATCAGAATCAAAAACAAATTAAAAGCGTTCATACTGTTTTTTAGTTCTTTCATTTAAAATTGGTTTGGATAAGATCAGTTCAGCCATTACTGAGAAACACGAATGAGAATTTGTCCGTTACATACACACACAGACACACACACAGACATTGTCCCAAATCGTCGAGCTGAGTCGATTGGTATATAAGACTCGGCCCTCCGGGCCTCGGAAAAATTCTTGAAAGTTTGAGCGAATTCTATACTATTCTTTTATAAGAAATGTAAAAACATTTATCATCCCAATATAATATGAGCGCATCCTGAGATACACCGTTTTGAAGAAAAAAATCGCAATTTCCCATATAAAATCGCAAGCGCACAACACTAAAAAACCAACTTGAGTATTCTGAGTTCAAACATATTTTTTGTGAAGTAGGCGAGAAATGATGGAAAACTACGTTTTTGGTTTGCTTCTAGCAGATCAGGGTCGATTTTTGTGACCGTTTGAAGATTTTCTCAATTTCGGCCAATAAAAATGGATTTTTATATGAGAAAATCAGAGTTTTTCCTTTCAAAACGGTGTATCTCAGGATGCGCTCATATTATATTGGGATGATAAGTGTTTTTTATGTAAACATGTCTGAGGAACGCGATGGCATTAAAATTTTCAAAATTAAAATATATGTATTGAGAGAAAAATTAACTTTTTATATTTAACTGAAAAAATCGCATAGTTGGCATCACTGCCGGCAAAAAGTCATATTTTTTTCTAGATTCCTTGAACAATTTTCTTCAAAAGCCATCTTGTGGTTTGATTCTAGATTAATCAGAACCGGAAATAAGATCAAAAGAAAATCAAGGGTTTTCGCAATTTGCCAAAACGGGGGGTGCTCTCATGACCCGAGGGGTGGTTCAATTGTCACAAAAATTTGGGTTTCTGTATATTGGCCCTAGATGAACAATTCCTCCAAATTTGGTTCAAATCCGTGAAGGTAGATTTCAAGTTTGCATCTTTTTTATATATCTATATATATATATATATATATATATATATATATATATATATATATATATATATATATATATATATATATATATATATATATATATATATATATATATATATATATATATATATATATATATATATATATATATATATATATATATATATATATATATATATATATATATATATATATATATATATATATATATTAATCATGAAGCCATGTTTGTCCATTGATTATTTAGATCGTTTATACTTGTCGCTGTTTAAAGAAAAATCTTACCATTTAGTTACACAAATATAATGCTTAAATGGCGTTATTTATATGCTGCGCTGAAAAAATATAAAAATAGGGTTGTCTACCCAACGTTAACTATAACGTGTAAATTAAAAAATGGAATGAAAGTTGGAATGTTTACCTGAAAAGACCATATCTCAGTAGTTTGTTGATTGACTATAATTGTTTTTTCATTACTTAACTAATAGACGTTTTATCAACAATTTTCCTGCAGCAGAATATAAAATAGAGTTGTCTACCTCAAATAATAGACAATATAAATGATCTCAACTATATGTATTATCATTATTTAGTGAATATTTTTATATTCAAAACGATGACCTATCGTTGTCTACCCAACGCACTATGGGGTAACTAGGCCGAAAACCTGGACAAAATTATTTTCTGCTGTTCTATATATTGTTTTGCAATTTTAATTCAAGAGAAGCTTAAGTATTTGATCTTGAGCACATTTTTCATAAAAAATCCACTTAACGGTGTGAAATTTGTTTTCTTCTCATATTTCTTCAAAAACTAAACCTAAATGAAACCATTGTGAATGGTGGCTATAGTAACATTCGTAGGACGATTTTCTAACAAATATAATTTCCTAAATTATATTTGTACATTCGCGACAATACATAAATTACCTTGTTTTATTGATGATCATTGCAAAACTAGTTGTTATTTTTCTCAAAGCAAAAAGTAATATTTTTAAAGGAGACGATATATAACTGATTACTACAGAAACTGCTGCTTTGTATGCATGCATTCAATATTACAGTCACAATAATGCTGTTCGTCATTGTGTATGTATATTTTGTTCTAAGATTGAGGTGTGGATGTAAATGACCGCCCAAAGAAAATATTTGTGTCCACATAGATGAAAAATTACTAGGAGAATCTCATTCTCTTGGTAAATAGTAAATTCAAGAAAAAAAAAACCACTTTCAGCTTATCAACTATGAACAAAAGCAATAAAAAACTTTTTTCGGAAGCGCTATTTTGTACGGAAGAAAAGTGTGTAACGTTTACATTCCACGATGACTCTTTGTTCCTCGTCTACAAGTTCTACCGCTGCAGCTAGAAATTTGATTGCATCTTGGTCGTTAGAGTTTTCCGCAACTTTAAGGATATAATTCTTCGTACTTTTTCAGTGGCTTCCGAATTAGGCCTCAGATTTGATGAAAACCGGTAATGTTCCGGATCTTCAAAGCCCCATATCTCCCGTCACAAGGGCGTGCGGTGAAAAAAGACTTATAGTTTCTTATAATGTTTAATAAAAAGCACCAAAATTATGTAAAAACTACAATTTTCAAATTGCTCTCAAACCAACGGTCGGACGCGGTCGGATGAGTATCCACCTGCAATGGATTGACAATAGCCGATAGTATCGAATGCTTTCAACCTTTTATCTTAATTTGACTTAATTTGATAACTTTTTCAATTCCGAAATAGTACTAAAATCATTAAACAAACAATTACCTTTATTTGTCAAAACAAAATAGTTTGACTTTTTTATTTCGATATATCCTGCATTAGAGTAGTTAGAATAGGTCATTAGCAACGTTTCCTAGTATAATAATAGTTCATTGATTGTATTGTTCAATTCCAGTAGAAACTGTTTCCTATTGCCTGATACTAAATCAAAACGTGTTTATTTTTAATAATGTTTGACCGTGTGTCACAAATTTAGACCAAAGTTTTTAGTTATCATTTCAAAAGTACACGATGTAGAAAATATTGAAGAATGTTTAAAAAATATAGTTTGATTAAAAAGTTTGAAATTTTTTTTCCCTATTTTGTCTAACTGTTTGTTCTAGCCACCCCATAGTGCAACGTTAACTATAACGTGTAAATTAAAAAAAAATTATAAAAGTTGAAATTTTTACTTAAAAAGGCCACATCGCAGTAGTTTGTTGACTGACTCTAATGGTTTTTTCGTTACTTAACTGGTAGACGTTTTATCAACAATTTTTCTACAGAAGAATAAAAAATAGTGTTGCTTTATATTATAAAATCAACTACAACATTGAGTATAAAACAATAATAATCTAAAACAAACATAACGCATAAGCTGTGTATGTTTTCCTTTAGGGGGGCGTCTGATGTAAAGTGCTTAAACCGAAAGTGATTTTGGTTTACGATTTTGAAGGTAAGGCAACAATGGACCGCTTTTGTAATGTTAAGGTTTATTTATACATTCATTATGTACGAGAAAAAATTGCACACACAGAACCACACAAGCGTTCCAAGAGTAGACGTCTAACCATTTCCACGTCGAGGAGCGCCACGGCGAATATGATAATTCTTGACTGAAACAGGAAATTCAATAAGATTTTTAAAATTTGGACTATTATTTACTCGATTAACAAAAAAACAAAAATGGTTTGAATTTTGGAATATGGAATAGCCTTATAAAATCCGAAAAATCTGATATTTTTATGTAAAATTAATTCATTTTTCTTAAAATTATGAGAGAATTTTTTTTATTCAGTTTTCCGTGGTTCATCGACTGGCTACACATATTATGCATCCTCATAAAAAAATCAAGTCAATCCATTGAATAATTATTATTGTTTATTTTTATTTATTTCTAATAAATAATGAAGTTAATTGCAAGTGTGTTTTACACAACGCGGTAGTGTGTTTTTTTTTACAATGGAGAAGACCTTTACGTCCTAGCCCAGTACACGTGCTATTGGTAGGGTCCAATCTACCACACGGGGTGCACTGGGGGCGTGTCGGGCTCGAATGGTGACCAGCCATTAATACCGACTAAACTCCATTGGGCTCCGCCATCATTCCTCCCAGGAACTATCTCTTGGTATTACTTCTGGGGGGATGGCTGTACTAAATGTACTCGTTCACTCTCACTCACGTGTTCATACGTCCTGTATGAGGCTTACTTGGGTGCTCTCTCAATCGCACTTTGATTCACTCTCAAACACTCCCACATGAGGCTGACTTTTGTGCTCACCTTTTTCGTTCCTTGCGAGGCTGACTTGTGTGCTCACCTTACTCATTCCTTGCTAGGCTTACTTTTGTGCTCGCCCCACCCATACCATGTGAGGCTGACTTGGGTGCTCACCCTATCACCTGATTCACTCTCAATCGTGTCACTCTATTGTACCTTTGTCACTCCCCCTGGCATCCCATGTGGGACATTTTTCTTAGGCCCCACTTCTGACATACCATGCGAGGCTGACTTGTGTGCTCACCTTTTTCATTCCTTGCTAGGCTGACTTTTGTGCTAGCCTCTACCATACCATGTGAGGCTGACTTTTGTGCTCACCCTTAACATGCCGTGTGAGACTAACTTGGATGTTCACCCTTTCACTCCTCTGCCACGCCATGAGGTATCGATAGCTAAGTCCCAACATACTACGCTACGACCCTCCCGTCTTGGCATGAGGCAGTCCACTTATACGCCTATACACTCACTCTTCTGTCTTGCTTCGAGGTGGCTGGGTTTACCCCTTACGTGGTTGCCATTCGCTGCGCCAAACCTGCCTAGGCATGAACAGACCATTCACTCCCTTTTTTGCGCTTGGCCTTTTTCGCTCCAGCTAACCAATCACTAGTTAGTCGTGCCCATCGTCTGTTGCTCGGTTCGCCAGATTACCTGTAGCCTACTGGCAATCTGGATGGTAGCAGCCGAGACTGCGTTCCACTTCTCCATCGATTGACACATCCGCTGAATAAGGGTATCAGGGGTTGTGTCCCAGCCACAGACGTCAAGCATTGCTCTTCTTTCGACGTCGAACCGATGACATACGAACAGTATGTGTTCGGCAGTTTCGTCTACACCTGGGCAGTCCGGGCAGACTGGGACATCCGCGTGCCCGAACCTGTGGAGGTACTGTCGGAAACAGCCATGGCCTGACAGGAATTGTGTCAGGTGGAAGTGAACTTCCCCATGGGGTCTTCCCACCCAGCTCGATATGCTAGGTATCAGCCGGTGGGTCCACCTACCTTTCGAGGAGTTGTCCCACTCACGCTGTCATCTGGCGACTGAGGTCACCCTGGTGCGCTCGCGGGCTCCCCTATTTCCACGTAGCTCAAAGCACTCCTCATCTTCCCGAATGACCAGCCCGACTGGCATCATGCTCGCTATCACGCAGGATGCATCGTGTGATACCGTGCGGTAGGCAGATATCACTCTGAGGCACATCACGCGGTAGGTGCTCTCCAGTTTCTGTAGGTAACTGGTTACCCTCAGTGCTCTTGACCATGACGGGCCGCCGTACCTGAGGATAGATACGGCAACACCTGCCAGTAACCTACGTCTACTGGCGCACACCTTTGAGCTGTTGGACATCATTCTCGATAGAGCCGCAACAGCAGTCGACGCTCTCTTGCATGTATAGTCGACATGGCTGCCGAAGGTCAGCTTGTCGTCTATAATGACTCCGACAGACTTCAGACTTCGCTGTGAAGTGATCGCGACTTCTCCCACATGGATAACTGCATGTTGTGTCGACTTGCGGTTGTTGACGATAACTACCTCCGTCTTATGATGAGCGAGCTCCAGGCCTCTCGCGCTCATCCATTCCTCCACCGTGCTGATCGCGTGTTCTGCGGTTAGTTCTACCTCAGGAATTGACTCCCCGTAGACCTCCAAGATTGCGTCGTCAGCAAAGCCGACGATCTTGACTCCAGGAGGGAACTTCAGTCTCAGAACCCCGTCATACATGAGGTTCCATAGCACCGGGCCTAGGATCGAGCCCTGCGGAACTCCGGCGGTAATCGGAACCCTTTTCTGACCGGCATCGGTCTCGTATAGCAGTACGCGGTTCTGGAAGTAACTTTCCAAGATCCGGTACAGACCCACCGGTAGGCTAAGCCGGTGTAACGAGAGCGCGATGGCATCCCAGCTTGCGCTGTTGAATGCGTTCTTCACGTCGAGCGTCACTAACGCACAGTATCGAATACCTCGCCTTTTTCGTTGGATCGCTATCTCGGCAGTATTTATCACTGAGTTGAGAGCGTCCACTGTGGACTTACCCTTCCGAAAGCCAAACTGGTTGCTTGACAGACCGTCCGTGCCTTCCGCGTACGGGGTTAGCCTGTTGAGGATGATCCTCTCAAGCAGTTTGCCAGTCGTGTCGATCAGACAGATTGGTCTGTACGCCGATGGGTCGCCTGGCGGCTTCCCGGGTTTCGGCAACAGCACCAATTTCTGCCTTTTCCATCTATCGGGGAAACGGCACTCGTCAAGGCATCTCTGAATAGCTAGCCTGAAAATGTTCGGGTTCGCTATAATCGCTGCCTTCAGAGCGTTGTTTGGAACTCCATCCGGCCCTGGAGCTTTGTTCATTGCTAGGGATTTAGCCACTGCGAGTAGTTCTTCATTCGTCACTGGAGCCACCATTTCGGCCGTACCCGCACTGTCTCGTAGTGCAGGTGGCCAAGGGCTTGTGGCTCGAGACAGGAAGAGTACTTCGATAATCGTTGCCAACCGGTTCGGAGACCGTTCTGGGGGTGAGGAGCCCCCTTTGGTCTTGGCCATCACAATCCTGTAGGCGTCACCCCACGGATTCGCGTTGGCACTCTCACACAAGTTGTCGAAACACGCTCTCTTGCTGCTTTTAATGGCCTTGTTAAGGGCCAATTTCGCAGCTCGAAACACTTCACGGCGGTTCTCTTTTGCATCCTCGGTGCGAGCTCTTTGCATCCTACGTCTAGCTCTGAGGCAGGCTGACCGTAGAGCTGCAATCTCGGCACTCCACCAGTATACCGGGCATCTACCGTTTCTTAGCAGTGTTTTTCTCGGCATAGTGGCGTCACACGCGCGTGGTAGAACAGCTACCAGCGCATCCCCGCTTAGACTGTCCTCCAGTCCCAGGACCGCGGTGAAAGCTTCGCTGTCGAAGTGATTGGACTTCCACCCGCGTACCTGACAGGGATCTCCCGCCCTCGGATGCTGCACACCATAGTTGATCCTAAGGTGGATTGCTAAATGATCGCTATGGGTGTAGCCTTCGTCAACCCTCCATTCCATGCCTGGAGCCAGACTCGGGCTGGCAAATGTTAGGTCAATCCACGCCTCCACTCCGTTTCTACGGAATGTACTAGCGGAGCCATTATTAGCTAGCACAGTATCGAGTTTCGCAAGCGCCTCCATTAGCGCTTGACCCCTGCTATTTGTACAGCGGCTGCCCCACTCCACTGCCCAAGCGTTAAAGTCTCCCGCTATGACTACCGGTTTCCGGCCCACTAGGTCCGACGAGAGCCTGTCGATCATCTGGTTGAACTGTTCTATTGGCCACCTTGGTGGGGCGTAGCAGCTGCAATAGAACCAACCATTGCTCTTGGCAATCGCCACACCCTCGGCGGAGGGGTGTATTACCTCTTGAACCGGGAACCGTCCCGTTGTACAGATTGCCACCATTCCAGACCCGTCCGACACCCAATTGCCGTTGCTGGCAGGGATGCGGTACGGGTCTGATAAGAAGGCGACATCTGTCCTCGACTTCGAGACCGACTGCCACAGCAGCTGTTGGGCTGCTGCACAATGGTTAAGATTTAGCTGTGTGACGTTCACGGCTTCTTCTTATTTAACTCACCGAAGGGACACGAAGGTTCACCCATAGCATGTTTATGGGTTGCTTCTTAGCGGTGCAGATTAGGCCCTTGTGTGCCTTAGTGCAACCCCGCTCTTTATGTCCCTCCTCGCCGCAGCGACGACATAGTTTGCTCCTATCTATGCCCTTGTACTCGTAGGCTTTGTGGCCGGACTCAAGGCACCGATAGTACCTATCCACTGAAGGCGGCTGGGGTATGCTAATAGGGCATACCGACCAGCCGATCTTCAGCTTTCCTTTCTCGGTTACCTTTTTGGCATCCGCCTTCAGTAGCCTGAGGTAGGCTACTTGGGTGCCAGAGGGTCCATCTCTAAATCGGACAGAGGTCCGCTCGATTTTGACGTCGCATTGTTCCTTAACGGCTGCGACGACATCTTCTGCGGTCGTGAACTCGTCCAGATGCTTGCACTGGAGAGTCATTTCCGTCCCTAGCGACCTGATTTGGGCGCCTTCACCAAGGACCTCTTGGGCCAAGGCCTTGTATACCGCACTAGATTGTGCGCCTCGCTTCAGCACCAGAAGCATTTCTCCCGTGTTGGTGCGTCTCACGCTACGCACATCTTGCCCAAGGGCCGAAAGGCTTTCGGCCGCCTTCATCGACTTTAGAACATCGGCGTATTTGTCCTTGTCGGTTTTTAACCACAAGCCTTGCCTCTGTCCTTGGCCTTCTTCGCGGGCGGCGGTACCTCCGGTGTCGGTGCCGGCTTCTTCTTGGTAACCAGCGTCCAGGGGTTAACGCCCGCTGCCCCGGTTGGGCCGGGTTGCTGGTACCATCGCTCTCCACAGCGAGGTCACTCTCGCCCTCGCTTACCTCACCCAGACGGCGTTTGGCCTTAACGGTTGCACGCCGTGTGGTGTCGGTTTTTTGCACCCTCGCCTGGCGACTTCCTAGGGCGCTTCGCGTTCGACGTCTTGCGATTGCCCTTGCCCTTGCCTTTTCCCTTCGAGGGGAACTCGGCCGCCGCTTCGAGCGACGTGGCTGCTCCATAGAAGGTGAAGGCCACTGTCTGAGTGCCCGTATCGACTTTCTCTTTTCCCTCCCTCTTGAAAGCCACTGTCTGGGTTTCTCTGTCGGACTTCTCCCGACATTCCACCCTCTTGGCATAAGCCTGCTGTTTCTGTCTTGCGACACGAACAGTTTTTCGGAGTTCCAGGAGACTCTGTTTTAACTCCTTGCTTATGTTTTGCTTTGCGCTAGTGTACTCGATTATTGAATCGAGCTGCTCCACCACTTTGCGCATCGCCGATAATAGCCCCTCCGGTGCGTTGGTAGGGCTATTTCCTACCGCTGCTGGGGGGTCACTGGTGCTTTCAGATGCAGCACTCATCGCTCCACTACTCTCCCCACGGGGGGGGGGGGGAACGCGGTAGTGTGTAAAATCTCATACAGTCAAACCTGAGTACTAGCAAAGTGCGTGGCGGTACGTTTTTCGCGCGCAAGGCGCTATTGAAAAATTCATATCTCCGTAAGTATTTAATATATATATATATATATATATATATATATATATATATATATATATATATATATATATATATATATATATATATATATATATATATATATATATATATATATATATATATATATATATATATATATATATATATATATATATATATATATATATATCTGTTTTAACTCCTTGCTTATGTTTTGCTTTGCGCTAGTGTACTCGATTATTGAATCGAGCTGCTCCACCACTTTGCGCATCGCCGATAATAGCCCCTCCGGTGCGTTGGTAGGGCTATTTCCTACCGCTGCTGGGGGGTCACTGGTGCTTTCAGATGCAGCACTCATCGCTCCACTACTCTCCCCACGGGGGGGGGGGGGGGAAACGCGGTAGTGTGTAAAATCTCATACAGTCAAACCTGAGTACTAGCAAAGTGCGTGGCGGTACGTTTTTCGCGCGCAAGGCGCTATTGAAAAATTCATATCTCCGTAAGTATTTAATTGCCCACTCCCAAATTTTTATGGCATCAAGAAAAATGATTTTCCCATTTCATCCAATAAAAAAAAAAGAAAAAAAAAATCATGTCCAAGTTTGAAAAAAAAATCGATATGTTTAAAACTTTTCAGTATTTTCCATGAAACTAATACGTTGAGTAAGCATTAATATACTTAATCCGAAAGCTATGAAACAGGCGCACATTTCATGTTTTTGACAGTACGAGCGATTGAAAAAAGTAGGTTTTTTCAAATGGTGAAATTAAACACAAAAAATCTCGAAAGTCTCGCCTACTATGTTGAAATAAAAAAATACGTGTCGAATATTTTCGACTACTAAACCGAGAAAAAAAATTATCTGGGCAAAAAAATTTTTTGTGGCAAATTTTGCGTGGAATGCCCCCCATATATATATATATATATATATATATATATATATATATATATATATATATATATATATATATATATATATATATATATATATATATATATATATATATATATATATATATATATATATATATATATATATATATATATATATATATATATATATATATATATATATATATATATATATATATATATATATATATATGTATACGCAAAATAATTGTCAATGTTTGATTCTAAAATTAGTTTCTTTATTTTCAGTCGAGAAATTTTTTTATTTTGAACTAAGGAATTTATTGAACTAAACTAAATTTTTAGGTTTGATCAACTCGAATATCATTTGAAACAATCTTACAAGTTTTGTTATTTGTAATTTTCTAAAATCGACAAAATTATTGTTTAGACCAAACAAATCAGTAATTGAAATTAAAGCATGCTGTTTATTGAATCAAACTTCAACGACGCAAAGATCGTCCGTCAGGATATTAAAGCGTGCTTCTACTGCGATCTTTCGTCGGAAAAGCTGAGACTGTGAAACATCACGTTATGGCACATATCTACTGGGAAAGAAAACCAAACGACTGTAACCCGTACAGGGCAAATGATCCATATAATCTACGGTACTATTCGGCTGGATAAGTTATAATTCATTGTCTAAGACTTTATTGTTACATAATGTGTGTCAAGTAAGTGTAAGTAAGTTATTCGTATGCCCAGCAATAAATCAAATTTCATTCTCGCTAAAATAATACATTTTACTCGTTTTTTTGAATTGGGCCAACATTTACTTTCAGCGGAAGTTCCGGACAATCCGTTAATCGCTAAGTATGGATGTTAGTAATTGAAAGACAAAAATCTTCTCTTCTACTGATGCGATCTATTATCGTTGAGTATAGCTTTGTCCGATTTTTTTCCTCATAGTAGCTGGCTTTTGAGCTCTATTAAAAACACACGAGATTAATATAAACAATGCTCCAATATTCACAACGCATTGTTTCAAATATTTATTACACTTAAAACAATAATAAATACGATTTCAACTAACAGAATTGCAATTCTGTTAGTTGAAATCGTATCTATCTATTTATATATATATATATATATATATATATATATATATATATATATATATATATATATATATATATATATATATATATATATATATATATATATATATATATATATATATATATATATATATATATATATATATATATATATATATATATATATATATATATATATATATATATATATATATATATATATATATATATATATATATATATATATATATATATATATATATATATATACAGGGTGAAATTGGTAGTGCACACCAAAACTTACCGCAATCTGACTTTCATTAAGATATTAGATCAGAGATCTTGTTCCATTATAATTACACACGATTCCACAATTTCCCATGATCGTTGGCTAAATGAAGTGCACTAGAGAAATTGGTAGTGCACACCAAAACTTACCGCAATCTGACTTTCATTAAGATATTAGATCAGAGATCTTGTTCCATTATAATTACACACGATTCCACAATTTCCCATGATCGTTGGCTAAATGAAGTGCACTAGACAAACAAAATACAAGTGAGAACACACCAATTGTTTAAAAAACCGATTTAATCCACCTAGCAGTGAGATGGGACATTTCTTACATATGTCACTGTTGAATCATTTATTAGTTTGCGGAACCCATGCGAACTACCAGAGATGGGATGAAAACAGTTTCTAGTTCTACACGAATAAAATCTCGAATAAACTAAATAAATGATAGAAAAACATTAAAACAAACGATATACAAATAAAAATGTTCAAATTCATAAAAAGAGTAGAATGATTAATGTAAATCAAAATTATCCGCGGAAAAATGGGATTTGTATACAAAAGCTCGCTGTTAAACCTAAGAAACTCTATCATCGACCAAATTGAGTGGAATATAGTGCGGGATATTCCCACTCAGCCGCCACCAGCTACTAACGAAAGTGAGCCTTAGGAGGCTAAATACGATACATAGTGCGAGGTGGCATCAGACCACCCCATCAAAGTGAATGAATTGAACAACAAATTGCATTGAATTGCCGGCCGGGTGCGGGCCGTGCAACGAACAAAGAACACGTCGGCAAGTGAATTAAGTGCTGCGTGAAATAGTACTGCTCAATCATGAGCCAGTGAATCACTGCCTGAGTGCAGTCCGTGTGTGGGGTGGCATGAAACCACCCACCTAACTTAATGAGCTGCCGCCCGAGTGCGGTGGATGTAACCAAATGAAGTGCGCCGGCACGCAAAGGCCGTGTGTAATAGTGCTGTTCGTCTCGTGAGCCAGTGACAACGAAGCGAAAACCCGTCGGCATAGTGCTACAAATTGCCGGCGGAGTGAACTAAGTGACGAAGCAGAGGTTAAATAACACCGTGCTAACGAAGAACAATAACGATGAGTGAAATTGAACAGGAACGTGCCGCAACGGCGGACGTTTTAAAAAATCAATTGACCGCTCTTGAGGGCGGTCTGAAGAATATTTACGACGAAGCGGTTCGGCTCGGCGAAGGTGAAAACCAGCCACCGCAAATTGAAGTGAAAACGAGCATTGCAATGCTAGACGGCCTGTATGCGCAGGCGTCCAGCGTACCTCTCAAACTCGAAGGTATTGGTGGGCCCTCAAAAAGGAGCGCGCCCCTAATGGCCTCCTACCTGCGAGTCAAGGTAAGTCTCGAAAACCTTTTAAACACGAACGAGTCGGGACAAATGATGCAAGTCCCACTCGACCAGACGATGAACCCTACGGCGCGTGCAGATCATTTACCAAGAATCGAGCTGCCGCGATTTACCGGCTCGCCCACTGAGTGGCTGGCCTTCAAAAGCCGCTTTGAAAAGCGCATACTGACACTACACGAAGATGCGGATAAATTCGCATTTCTGAACAAATGCTTAGAGCGGTATGAGCCCGCTCTAAATACCATGGAGGCACTCGAAAATTCGGGTGTTAGTTTTGCCGAAGCCTGGGCAAAGCTCGAAGAACGCTTCTACAAGAAACGGGTAGCCTTTGATGGCTATTTTTCTAAACTGATTCGCATGAAGAAAGCGAACAACCCCAGTGCCAAGGCAATAATGGCACTTATCGATGCGGTGGACATGACGGTCCATGCCGCAAAACAAATAACGAACGAAGGCAGCGGGCTCGATTGCGTCGCAAACGGGTTAATCGTCAGTGTCGTCAAAAGCAAGTTAGACGATGCTACCGTCTCAAAATTGGAAGAACGATTGGATATTCACAAGGTCTATCCATGGGTCGAGTTTAAAACTGAACTCGAAAGACGTGCCAACCAGCTGGCATGTCAGCCGCACGACGAAGA
>NC_080671.1:264922665-264940795 GCF_030247195.1 Topomyia yanbarensis | reverse complement strand
TATTCACACAAACAAGACCATGCGTATTCCCCACGCGCATCAAATACCCAGTGTATTAGTTTCCTAGTTGGCAAATAACGACTAAACAAACAAAGAAATTAGTTTGCTCAGTCTGAAGAAATGTCAGCTCGATTGGCGTCAATCGGCGGATATATGTTCCCTTACAATACCATCAAATCAAAGAACATTTAAAATTACATACGACGAAATATGTGCAATTCAGAATATAACGAAATGAAGACTACTTAATTATTTGCATTAAAAGATAGGAAACAGATATTTGCATAATCGAGGTGGATCATTTTCAGAGATAGCACTGTTGATGAATCACTTATAAAAATAAGTGATAAGGGACGTGGACGAAAATAGCTGACCACCGCCATAATTTTGGAATTTTAGAGTTTTTGAACATTTCCCAGAAAATATTCACTTCACTCAAAACCTAACCATTGACAATAAAAATCATTAGGTTGCATTAGAGATGCATTTTAGATGCATTTTTTGTATTTGGATATGAAACGTACCAAAATAGTTTTGGAATTGTACAGTTTCTGAACATTTTCAAGGAAATATTCAATGTTTTTCAAAAATTGTACGTGGTTCACTCGAAAGCTAACCAGTGACAACAAAAATCATTGAGTTGCTTTTATAGATGCATTTTAGATGCATTTTTCTATTGGAAATGAAACTTCACTCAAAAGCTAACCAGTGACAACAAAAATCATTGAGTTGCATTATAGATGCATTTTAGATGCATCTTTGTATTTGGAGATGAAACGTACCAAAATAGTTTTGGAATTTTACAGTTTTTCACCATTTCAAGGAAATATTCAATGTTTTTCAAAAAATTGTACGTACTTCACTCAAAAGCAAACCATCGACGATAAAAATCATTGAGTTGCATTAAAGATGCATTTTAAATGCATTTTTGTATTTGGAGATGAAACATACCAAAATTGTTTTGGAATTTTACAGTTTTTGAACATTTTCCAGGAAATATTCAATGTTTTTAAAAAAATTGTACGTACTTCATTCAAAGGCAAATCAGTGACAATAAAAATCATTGAGTTGAGTTACAGATGCATTTTAAATGCATCTTTGTATTTGGAGATGAATCGTACCAAAATAGTGTTGGAATTTTACAGTTTTTGAAACATTTTCCAGGAAATATTCAATGTTTTTCAAAAAATTGTACGTACTTCACTCAAAAGCTAACCAGTGTCAATAAAAATTATTGAGTTGCATTCGAGATGCATTTTAGATGCATTTTTGTATTTGGAGATGAAACGTACCACAATAGTTTTGGAATTTCACAGTTTTTGAACATTTTCCAGGAAATATTCAACTTTTTTCAAAAAATCGTACGTACTTCACTAAAAAACTAGCCAATGACAATAAAAATCATTGAGTTGCATTAGGGATGCACTGTCTATGCATTTTTGTATTTGGAGATGAAACGTATCAAAATCGTTCTGGAATTTTCTAGATTTTAAACATTTTTCGGAAAATATTCTTAATTTTTGAAAGAAAGTAGTACTTAGTTTGTCTGGGCCTAATATCGAGTTAATTTTGTTAATATCATGTTTGTTGTAATGTTTGTGATTGTTTTGCAGCGTTGTAATTAACACTGCGTTTATTTGATCATCATCATTATTTCGATGGAGACGCGCGGTCGATGGTGGGTTTAATAAAATAATTGTTTTCTGAAAAATTAAGCAAGAGTTATTTAAGTGTGACGTTTTATATATCAAATCGATATAGAATTTTCCGAGCAATCGAACTGCGTTGATGAAAGTGGCATATAATATACTTAAAAAAAAGTTTTATAACTATTTATACTTAAGTCTTTGGTACGTTGAAAACCGACCACAGATTCGTTAGGTACGCAGTTGGAACATCAATTTTTCGCAAACACCGTATTTCCTAAGTGAGTTTTTCTCAAAATCATACATCTATCCAGCAGACACATAAAAATCATTAAAACTTTGAAGTACGTCAAAAAACCTCGCAGGTACGCTATAGTATGCGTGAGGTACATGCTAAAACGCCAATCGCCATTTTGATTCGCCATGTTGTGCCTGCTGGATAGATTGACATCATTTTTGAGTGCCTATATTTATCAATTCAACTATACCCGTACTGCATAGCGCGCGGTATCCGTAGTGACGTTTTCCCGGCCTTCAGTGGTGTGGTAAAACGTTTAAGCTAGAGCAATCAAACACGAACGAGCGCACGCGTGCCACCCCCTGGTGGTGTCGTTGTCGTCGTCGTGGATTGAGATGCACATTAGAATGCCCAGAAAAATAATGAATTTTTGAAAACTCAATCGGCCCACCCCTGATTCGATTCCTAGTCCCACCAGGAGTTCCTGCACCAAATTTGAGGCAAATCGGACAAGTCTAGCTACCGGACCAACGTGCCTGAAGTTTGTATGGGAATTTTCGACAATTTACATGGAGAAAACCTACTAATTCGCATTTTTACCGCTAGATGGCACTGTATGCATCGTATTATCACGGTGAGTGAAAATAAGAAAGATAATTTAATTGTCTACAACTTTGTCGAAGACTGTTAGTCAATCCGGCTTTGTTAAAAGAAGTTATTAAAATTTTAACGAAGTGATGTCTGAGTCAGTTTTCCATGGGGCCTAGCAGTGTATAGTTGTGTATCGGTACTCGATTCCCACGAACTATACATTTTTGTGAAATAACCGTTAGGTTTAGCTCAATAGTATGTTCAGAAGAATGATACCACATAATGCGGGTTATGCTTTGGCTGGAAAATTTTAGTTCCAAATGTAACCGCATAGAGGGCGCCTATACTAACTTGTCAACAGAGAGAGAGATAGAATATCGAGATGTTCGGGAGAATTATTGCAAAATGCCTGTTCTACAACTTTGTCGAAGACACCTAATTTCTATCTCTCTCCGTTGAAAAGTTAGTATTGGCGCCTTCTATGCGGTATAATGTGGAACTAAAATTTTCTAACCAAAACATGACTCCTATTATTTTCTACAATTCTTCTGAACATACTATTGAGCTAAATCTAACGGTTATTTCACAAAAATGTTTAGTTCGTGTGAATCGAGTACTGATGCACAAGCATGCACTGCTAGGCCCTATGGAAAACTGACTCAGAAATCACTTCGCTAAAAATTTAATAACTTCTTTTAACAAAGCCAGATTCACTAGCAGTCTTCGACAAAGTTGTAGACAATTAAATTATCTTTCTTATTTTCACCTACAGTGATAATACGATGCATACAGTGCCACCAAGCGGCAAAGATGCGAGTTAGTGGGTTTTCTCCATGTAAATTGTCGAAAAATCTCATACAAACTTCAGGCACGTTGGTCCGGTAGCTAGACTTGTCTGATTTGCTTCAAATTTGGAACAAGTACTCCTGGTGGGACTAGAAATCGACTTAGGGGTGGGCCGATAGGGGTCATTTTTTCCTGTCACTCTAATGCACATACATCCCATATTCCAACCTGGCCTGGTTACTAGTGTATACTGTGCATTATCATCTAATTATCACTCTAGTATGCCTCAAATAATGTGTGACTACCCCCTAAATTTAAGCATATTAATAAGGGAAGGAAAAGAAACTAACAAGGATTCCCTGAGTAGCTGCGAGCGAAACGGGTGGAGCTCCGCACGTAGAGGTGATACACATTGCGTATCTACCTGATTCCGTGTACTGGAAATTTTGTTATCTGCCATAACCAGCGTAACCCGGTTCAAGTTCAACTAGAATGTGGCTTTTACTCCCACAGAGGGTGATAGGCCCGTAGAACGACGCTGATGGTAGAAAATTTTTACATGGAGTCGTGTTGCTTGATAGTGCAGCACACAGTGGGAGGTAAACTCTTTCTAAAGCTAAATGTCACCACAAGACCGATAGCGAACAAATACCGTGAGGGAAAGTTGAAAAGCACTCTGAATAGAGAGTCAAAAAGTACGTGAAACTGCCTAGGGCTCAAGCCCGTTGAACTCGATTATCCGAAGCGGAGATATTCACCTGTGGCCTGGTCTCGCTCGCCGGGGCTAGCTACAGGGCACTTATACTCCTGCTTTCAAGAGGGCATTGCGATCCATTACGAAAAGTGCAAGTGTGTGGCAACACATACTGGAAAACCGCCCGACAGTGGCTCCCTGGTGCCGGTTGCTTGTCCCACCGTAGCGGCGTTCAGTTCTGAAGGCCTATGTCGCAAGCTGGGACTTACTGCACGTGGTGTGCGGTCGGGCGTGTGATGGATTTAACAGTGGATACCGTCCCGTATGTTCCCCCGAATATACACTCCCAGTATGGGATATGGCGGATTGTCGATCAGCAATGATACAATCGAGGTACCTTCGGGAACCGTCTTGAAACACGGACCAAGAAGCTTGCACCCCGGTCGGCGTATGTAAAACCAAAGGCGTAAAAAACATAACTCTCTCATTGTGCGGGATTACGGGCGAGACTCTCTGCTCGTTCCGGTGCAGTGTGCAGGATGTGACACGAAAGATGGTGAACTATGCCTGATCAGGTTGAAGTCAGGGGAAACCCTGATGGAGGACCGAAGCAATTCTGACGTGCAAATCGATTGTCAGAATTAGGCATAGGAGCGAAAGACCAATCAAACCATCTAGTAGCTAGTTCCCTCCGAAGTTTCCCTCAGGATAGCTGGAGCACGTAACAATTCGGATCCTATTCTTATCTAGTAAAGCGAATGATTAGAGGCCTTAGGTTCGAAATGATCTTAACCTATTCTCAAACTATAAATGGGTACGTACCATAACATTCTTGGTTGATGTTATTGCAACGCAACGTCGGATAGCTAGTGGTACTCCCGTGTCCCGCAACTGTCTGGTCGACGTAAAAGATATCGGTGTGCTTAGTGGGTCAAGTTTTGGTAAGCAGAACTGGTGCTGTTTTTTTTTTTTTTTTTACAATGGAGAAGACCTTTATGTCCTAGCCCAGTACACGTGCTATTGGTAGGGTCCAATCTACCGCACGGGGTGCACTGGGGGCGTGTCGGACTCGAATGGTGACCAGCCATTAATACCGACTAAACTCCATTGGGCTCCGCCATCATTCCTCCCAGGAACTACCTCTCGGTATTACTTCTGGGGGGATGGCTGTACTAAATGTACTCATTCACTCTCACTCACGCGTTCATACATCCTGTATGAGGCTTACTTGGGTGCTCTCTCAATCGCACTTTGATTCACTCTCAAACACTCCCACATGAGGCTGACTTTTGTGCTCACCTTTTACGTTCCATGCGAGGCTGACTTGTGTGCTCACCTTACTCATTCCTTGCTAGGCTTACTTTTGTGCTCGCCCTACCCATCCATGTGAGGCTGACTTGGGTGCTCACCCTATCACCTGATTCACTCTCAATCGTGCCACTCTATTGTACCTTTGTCACTCCCTCTGGCATCCCATGTGGGACATTTTTCTTAGGCCCCACTTCTGACATACCATGCGAGGCTGACTTTTGTGCTCACCTTTTTCATTCCTTGCTAGGCTGACTTTTGTGCTAGCCTCTACCAACCTGTGAGGCTGACTTTTATGCTCACCCTTAACATGCAGTGTGAGACTGACTTGGATGCTCACCCTTTCACTCCTCTGCCACGCCATGAGGCATAGATAGCTTAGTTCCAACATACTACGCTACGACCCTCCCGTCTTGGCATGAGGCAGTCCACTTATACGCCTATACACTCACTCTTCTGTCTTGCTTCGGGGTGGCTGGGTTTACCCCTTACGCGGTTGCCATTCGCTGCGCCAACCTACCTCGGCATGAACAGACCATTCACTCTCTTATTTTGCGCTTGGCCTTTTTCGCTCCAGCTAACCAATCACTAGTTAGCCGTGCCCGTCGTCTGTTGCTCGGTTCGCCAGATTACCTGTAGCCTACTGGCAATCTGGATGGTAGCAGCCGAGACTGCGTTCCACTTCTCCACCGATTGACACATCCGCTGAATAAGGGTATCAGGGGTTGTGTCCCAGCCACAGACGTCAAGCATTGCTCTTCTTTCGACGTCGAACCGATGACATACGAACAGTATGTGTTCGGCAGTTTCATCTACACTTGGGCAGTCCGGGCAGACTGGGACCTCCGCGTGCCCGAACCTGTGGAGGTACTGACGGAAACAGCCATGGCCTGACAGGAATTGTGTCAGGTGGAAGTGAACTTCCCCATGGGGTCTTCCCACCCAGCTCGATATGCTAGGTATCAGCCGGTGAGTCCACCTACCTTTCGAGGAGTTGTCCCACTCACGCTGCCATCTGGCGACCGAGGTCGCCCTGGTGCGCTCGCGGGCTCCCCTATTTCCACGTAGCTCAAAGCACTCCTCATCTTCCCGAATGACCAGCCCGACTGGCATCATGCTCGCTATCACGCAGGATGCATCGTGTGATACCGTGCGGTAGGCAGATATCACTCTAAGGCACATCACGCGGTAGGTGCTCTCCAGTTTCTGTAGGTAACTGGTTACCCTCAGTGCTCTTGACCATGACGGGCCGCCGTACCTGAGGATAGATACGGCAACGCCTGCCAGTAACCTACGTCTACTGGCGCACACCTTTGAGCTGTTGGACATCATTCTCGAGAGTGCCACAACAGCAGTCGACGCTCTCTTGCACGTATAGTCGACATGGCTGCCGAAGGTCAGCTTGTCGTCTATAATGACTCCGAGAGACTTCAGACTTCGCTGTGAAGTGATCGCGACTTCTCCCACATGGATAATTGCATGTTGTGCCGACTTGCGGTTGTTGACGATAACTACCTCCGTCTTATGATGAGCGAGCTCCAGGCCTCTCGCGCTCATCCATTCCTCCACCGTGCTATTCGCGTGTTCTGCGGTTAGTTCTACCTCAGGAATTGACTCTCCGTAGACCTCCAAGGTTACGTCGTCGGCAAAGCCGACGATCTTGACCCCAGGAGGGAACTTCAGTCTCAGAACCCCGTCATACATGAGGTTCCATAGCACCGGGCCTAGGATCGAGCCCTGCGGGACTCCGGCGGTAATCGGAACCCTTTTCTGACCGGCATCGGTCTCATATATCAGTACGCGGTTTTGGAAGTAACTTTCCAGGATCCGGTACAGACCCACCGGTAGGCTAAGCCGGTGTAACGAGAGCGCGATGGCATCCCAGCTTGCGCTGTTGAATGCGTTCTTCACGTCAAGTGTCACTAACGCACAGTATCGAATACCTCGCCTTTTTCGTTGGATCGCTATCTCGGCAGTATTTATCACTGAGTTGAGAGCGTCCACTGTGGACTTACCCTTCCGAAAGCCAAACTGGTTGCTTGACAGACCGTCCGTACCTTCCGCGTACGGGGTGAGCCTGTTGAGGATGATCCTCTCAAGCAGTTTGCCAGTCGTGTCTATCAGACAGATTGGTCTGTACGCCGATGGGTCGCCTGGTGGCTTCCCGGGCTTCGGCAACAGCACCAGTTTCTGCCTTTTCCATCTATCGGGGAAACGGCACTCGTCAAGGCATCTCTGCATAGCTAGCCTGAACATGTTCGGGTTCGCTATGATCGCTGCCTTGAGAGCGTTGTTTGGAACTCCATCCGGCCCTGGAGCTTTGTTCATTGCTAGGGATTTAGCCACTGCGAGTAGTTCTTCATTCGTCACTGGAGCCACCATTTCGACCGTGCCCGCACTGTCTCGTAGTGCAGGTGGCCAGGGGCTTGTGGCTCGAGACGGGAAGAGTACGTCTATCGACCTCCTCTCTTTCCTCCCTATTGGAGGCCACTGTCTGGGTTTCTCTGTCGGGCCTCTCCCGACCTTCCACCCTCTTAACATAAGCCTGCTGTTCCTGTCTTGCGACACGAACAGCTTTCCGGAGCTCCATGAGGCTCAACTTCAACTCCTTGGCTATATTCTGCTTTCCGCTAGCGAAGTCGATTATAGAATCGAGTTGCTTCGCTACTTTGCGCATCGCAGATATTGGCCCCTCCGATGCATTGGTGGGGCTATTGCCTACCGCTGCTGGGGGGTCACTGGTGCTTTCGGATGCAGCACTCAGCGATCCACTACTCTCCCCACGGGGGGAGACCTCGCCAAACCACCTCTAGCGAAGGGGTTTGGCACCTCCGACTGTTTGTTATTTTTAGTTTTGTTCTCCATATAAGTACCCACGAGTCGCGCGAGAATAAATGTCCGCCACGCCAGAGCTCCGCATTAACGTGGTAGGGGACGCTTACTGTGGGGGTTGCCCAGGTACCCCACAGGCTCCGTTAACGATCGAGCATCTTTTTCACCCCCTCGATCACTCATCCCTTGGCACGGGTCGCTTCACGCCTTGGAATTGGGGTTATGCCCTACCTTGCTTTACGTGGTGATCTCGGCCCAGATCATCACAACCATCCTCCTTTACCAGGGCTTTGGACCTGTAGCTCTGGTTCTCAATGGTTCCATGTACGTATGTTATTACAGACATGCTACTATTGAGGTCCGTCATTCGCTAGCGGAGTTAGAACTGGTGCTGTGGGATGAACCAAACGTAATGTTACGGCGCCTAAATAATCGACGCATCATAGATACCATGAAAGGTGTTGATTGCTACAGACAACAGGACGGTGGACATTTTTTTAACAATGAAGAAGACGTTTACGTACTAACCCAGTACACGTGCTATTAGTAGGTGTCCAAGCTACCACACGGGGTGTTCTGGGGGCGAGTCGGGCTCGAATGGTGACGCTGCCATTAATACCGACTAAACTCCATTGGGCTCCGCCATCGTTCCCCCCAGGAACTCTCGGTATTACTTCTGGGGGGATGGCTGTACTTGATGTAGTCATTCACTCTCGCTCACGCGTTCATACGTCCTGTATGAGGCTTACTTGGGTGCTCTCCCTATCGCACCTTGATTCACTCTCTAACACTCCACATGAGGCTGACTTTTGCGCTCACCTTTTTCGTTCCTTGCGAGGCTGACTTGTGTGCTCACCTTACTCATTCCTTGCTAGGCTTACTTTTGTGCTCGCCTCTCCCATATCATGTGAGGCTGACTTCGATGCTCACCCTATCACCTGGTTCATTCTCGATCGTTCCACTCTATTGTACCCCTGTCACTCCCCCTGGCATCCCATGTGGGACATTTTTCTTAGGCCCCACTTCTGACATACCATGCGAGGCTGACTTGTGTGCTCACCTTTTTCATTCCTTGCTAGGCTTACTTTTGTGCTAGCCTTTACCATACCGTGTGAGACTGACTTGGATGCTCACCCTTTCACTCCTCTGCCACGCCACGAGGCATCGATAGCTAAGTCCCAACATACTACGCTACGACCCTCCCATCTTGGCATGAGGCAGTCCACTTATACGCCTATATACTTGCTCTTCTGGCTTCCTTCGGGGTGGCTGGGTTCACCCCTTACGCGGTTGCCAGTCGCTGCGCCAAACCTGCCTCAGCATGAACAGACCATTCACTCCTTTTTCTGCGCTCGGCCTTTTTCGCTCCAACTAACCAATCACTAGTTAGCCGTCTGTTACTCGGTTCTGGCAATCTGGGTGGTAGCAGCCGAGACTACGTTCCACTTCTCCACCGATTGACACATCCGCTGAATAAGGGTATCAGGGGTTGTGTTCCAGCCACAGACGTCAAGTATTGCTCTTCTTTCGGACTCGAACCGAGGACATACGAACAGTATGGAGGTACTGTCGGAAAGAGCCATGGCCTGACAGGAATTGGGTCAGGTGGAAGTGAACTTCCCAATGGGGTCTTCCCACCCAGCTCGATATGTTAGGTATCAGCCGGTGGGTCCGCCTACCTTTCGAGGAGTTATCCCACTCACGCTGACATCTGGCGACCGAGGTCACCCTGGTGCGCTCGCGGGCTCCTCTATTTCCACGTAGCTCGAAACACTCCTCATCTTCCCGAATGACCAGCCCGACTGGCATCATGCTCGCTATCACGCAGGATGCATCGTGTGATACCGTGCGGTAGGCAGATATCACTCTGAGGCACATCACGCGGTAGGTGCTCTCCAGTTTCTGTAGGTAACTGGTAGAGATGGTCGGGTTCGGGTTTTTGGACCCGAAACCCAGATACGACCCGAACCCGACGGGTTTCGGGCCGGGTTCGGGTTCTTTAAATTTAACCTTCTCGGATTCGGGTCGGCTTCCGGGTTTTTAAATTTGAAATTCTCGGGTTCGGGTCGGGTCCGGGTTTTTGAAATTTTGGACTTTCGGGCTCGGGTCGGGTTCGGGTTTTCAAAATTACAAATTATCGGGGTCGGGTCGGGTTCGGGTTTTGAACAAAACAACCTATCCATTTCATGACACTGTTTGCGTCTATACACAAAACGCAGTCTTTTTTGTAGTAGTGAATTATACTTCGTAATACGAATGGATGACACATATAACCGTTCCAAATATTAGCACCTCTGAATCGCTAGAATTCGTCGTATTTTCTGGTGCTCAAATACCATTGTATATTGTATTTTTTCATTCTTGCATAAAATTCCGTCTCTTCAGATTCGCAAACTGCCTGAATTATTTAATTTTGTAAACGAACATTCATGAAAGAGTATTTAATAATACGTGTTTCACGTCTAAAATCTCTTTGCGGTTTATTTTTCATGATAATTAGTAATAAACCAAGTCAACAGGAATTTATCGGAAAATATCGGTTCAACTTTCTATAATGGAATATAAATTTCGACAGGTACTTTAAAATCGCTACTTAGGCCGCGGCGACTTTTTTTCTACGTAAACTGTTTTGTGGGGTACATTCGTACCCCAGAACTAAAATCGCTCTAATATGTCCATTTTTTTTAAATTTTTAAGTAAATTGGATAGTTTTATTCTAAAATCATTCGTAAAGTAACATGTTTAAAAATATTCGTGTTTTGACTATTTCAAATCTTTAAAATACGTCAAAATTTCCTTTTTTCTTCATATTGCTATAACTCCGGTAGTTTCAAATCAATTTTCACCATTTATACGACGTTGTAAAGCTTATTAAATTTCAATTTTTAACAATTTTTTTCAAAAACCGGTCAAAAAGTATATTTATTCCGATGCTTTTTTGAAAACCAAACGCCAATACAAACGTTAAAAATACAGCAATATGCAGTAACAGAGATGAAGCACGATGGCGTCGAAGGAATAGGTAGAGCCGGTGCATTGTACGTGTATATAAAGTAAGTATGTTCCAAAGTCTGGGCTGCAGAAGATAACGATTCGAATGATGCGTCTTGCATACTATATACAAATCATATTCACGAATGTGTTTTGACTCTTTCATCCGCAAAAGCAAAAATTACGATACCAATCCAAAAGCATTTTCTAGTTACTTTGCTATAGTGCTTTGTTATACCACATAACAGTTACTATTATTCGGCAGAGTTGGAACTTATGCAATTTTACACAATTTTATCGCTTACTATGTATCGATATTTTGGTTTTAAAAAAAGATATTTTTTTGAATTATGTGCTTATGACAAAACACTAACGCAAACGGTTTTGTGGGGTACTACAAGTGTACCCCACAAAACCGTTTGCGCCCAAACAAACTTTAAGCAAGCACTGTTAAGTTAGTCAAATGAAACAAATAGGTTGTACCTGCCTTCACGGAAGGTTAATAATCAAATCGGTTTGCTTGCAATTAAAATAAACTGTAACGGAAAAATAAGGATTTGAACTCATAAATTTGGTGGTACTTTGGTGTCATTATGGCGGCTCAAATTTAAAAAGGGCCCATTATTTTTTTTAAAGCAGATAGTTCAGGCCAAATTTATATTCTAGAGACTGCCTTTGTTCCATCAGACCTAAACCTAGCTTCACTTCCGCCAGATTTCGTTGTTCGTGACACTCATATGGATAATAGAACCACTATCAAATCAGAGGTTCATATATGAAACAAGTACAATAGAAAATACATGAATTTCCACGAACTTACGGAATTGATCGCAAAAATTTTGTGTGTTCTGTTGAAGCCATTAACGGATTTTTAAAAGTTTGGAGTCGTTCCGAGAGCTCTATTGGAGATGTCAAAGCATCTCTATTGGCGCGCTTGCCGTATAATCTGAAGCATAGCATAACTTAGATACCCAATCATAGATCGTCCTAACGCTAATAATGGGACATCAAGAACACGTCAGAAAATGATTAATACCCTTCGATACAGGTTTGACCATTCCAACCAGTAACGTGGGTGACGTCATGTAAACTGTCGAATACGAATTGCCAATTGCCATAGCTTAATTTAATACATGTAATAAATTATACGAAACTGTCTTGCAGGAATGGCTTCTGATAAAAAATCAGAAATTTTGGTTAAGTACGACGGGCAAGGTTATTGGAAACCGTGACCATTAAGCTTTCTGTTTCCCCATGAGTTAGCCGTCGATTTAACATAATTTTCGGTTAAGATATCAACGATTTATAAGTTTCTCAGAACGTTACAAATTTGACGTTCAATAATAGTTAATGTAAATGCGTATTCCACTCGGCAGTGATTTGTTTTGCCATATGTAGATATAACTCAATGTATGGTGCTACTTCAGGAATCAGGAATCAGAATATATTGGCTCAAATGGCACGTTCCCCGTACATAGTCGGGGATTTGTGCCTTTGAAAAGGCAGGGATACTTACCACTATACTATCGAGGGTCCAGCTCGGGTGCCTAGAACTAAAAATCTTCGAGATCTTTGGTTGATTCTCCGTATTAGCATTAGCATTAGTATTAGTTGTATTCGGATCGGGCTTCTCAAATTTTAAATTTTCGGGTGCGGGTCGGGTTCGGGTTTTCAAACTTTAAATTTCTCGGGTCGGGTCGGGTTCGGGTTTTACAAAATTTTCATTCTCGGGTACGGGTCGGGTTCGGGTTATTAAGTTTTAAAATGTTCGGGCTCGGGTTTTTCAAATTTAATAATTTCGGGCTCGGGTCGGGTTCGGGTTTTTAAATTTTCATGCGCTCGGGTTCGGGTCGGGTTCGGGTTCGAAAAAATTGAAACCCGACCATCTCTAGTAACTGGTTACCCTCAGTGCTCTTGACCATGCCGGGGACACCGTACCTGAGGATACCTGAGATACGGCAACGCATGCCAGTAACCTACGTCTACTGGCGCACACGTTTGAGCTGTTTGACATCATCCTCGATAGTGCCGCAACAGCAGTCGACGCTCTCTTGCATGTGTAGTCGACATGGCTTCCCAAGGTCAGCTTGTTGTCTATAATGACTCCGAGAGACTTCAGGCTCCGCTATGAGGTGATCACGACTTCTCCCACATGGATAATTGCATGTTGTGCCGACTTGCGGTTGTTGACGATAACTACCTCCGTCTTATGCTAAGCGAGCTCCAGGCCTTTCGCGCTCATCCATTCCTTCACCGTGTTTATCGCGTGTTCTGCAGTTAGTTCTACCTCGGGGATTGACTCCCCGTAGACTTCCAAGATTACGTCGTCGGCAAAGCCGACGATCTTGACCCCAGGAGGGAAATTCAGTCTCAGAACCCTGTCATACATGAGGTTCCATACCACCGGGCCTAGGATCGAGCCCTGCGGGACTCCAGCGGTGACCTTTTCCGATCGGCATCGGTCTCGTATAGCAGTACGCGGTTCTGGAAGTAGCTTTCCAGGATCCAGTACAGACCCACCGGTAGGCTAAGCCGGTGTAACGAGAGCGCGATGGCATCCCAGCTTGCGCTGTTGAATGCGTTCTTCACGTCCAGTGTCACTAACGCACAGTATCGAATGCCTCACCTTTTTCGTTGGATCGCTATCTCGGCAGTCTTTATCACTGAGTTGAGAGCGTCCACTGTGGACTTACCCTTTCGAAAGCCAAACTGGTTGCTTGACAGGCCGTCCGTACCTTCTGGGTACGGGGATAGCCTGTTGAGGATGATCCTCTCAAGCAATTTGCCAGTCGTGTCGATCAGACAGTTTGGTCTGAACATGTTCGGGTTCACTATGACCGCTGCCTTGAGAGCGCTGTTTGGAACTCCATCCGGCCCTGGAGCTTTGTTCATTGCTAGGGATTTAGCCACTGCGAGTAGTTCTTCATTCGTCACCGAAGCCACCGTTTCGGCCGTGCCCGCACTGTCTCGTAGTGCAGGTGTCCAGGGGCTTGTGGCTCGAGACGGGAAGTGTACTTCGATAATCGTCGCCAACCGGTCCGGAGACCGTTCTGGGAGTGAAGAGCCCCCTTTGCTCTTGGCCATCACGATCCTGTAGGCGTCACCCCACGGATTCGCGTTGGCACTCTCACACAAGTTGTCGAAACACGCTCTCTTGCTGCTTTCAATGGCCTTGTTATGGGCCAATTTCGCAGCTCGAAACACTTCACGGCGGTTCTCTCTTGCATCCTCGGTGCGAGCTCTTTGCATTCTACGTCTAGCTCTGAGGCAGGCTGATCGTAAAGCGGCAATCTCGGCACTCTACCAGTATACCGGGCATCTGCCGTTTCTTGGCAGGGTTTTTCTCGGCATAGTGGCGTCGCACGCGCGTGATATAACAGCTACCAGCGCATCCCCGCTTAGACTGTCGGTGTTGGCCTCCAGTCCCAGGGCCGCGGTGAAAGCTTCGCTGTCGAAGTGATTGGACTTCCACCCGCGTACCTGACAGGAATCTCCCGCCCTCGGATACTGCACACCATAGTTGATCCTAAAGCGGATTGCTGCCTCCATTCCATGCCTGGAACCAGACTCGGGCTCGTAAAGGTTACGTCAATCCACGCCTCCACTCCGTTTCTACGGAATGTACTAGCGGAGCCATTGTTAGCTAGCACAGTATCGAGTTTCGCAAGCGCCTCCATTAGCGCTTGACCCCTGCTATTTGTACAGCGACTGACCCCCCTCCACTGCCCAAGCGTTAAAGTCTCCCGCTATGACTACCGGTTTCCGGCCCACTAGGTATGACGAGAGCCTGTCGATCATCTGGCAGCTGCAATAGAACACACCATTGATCTTGGCAATCGCAACACCCTCGGCGAAGGAGTGTATTACCTCTTGAACCGGGAACCGTCCCATTGTACAGATTACCACCATTCCAGACCCGTCCGACACCCAATTGCCGTTGCCGGCAGGGATGTTGTACGGGTCTGATAAGAGGGCGACATCTGTCCTCGACTCCGAGACCGACTGCCACAGCAGCTGTTGGGCTGCTGCACAATGGTTAAGATTTAGCTGTGCAACGTTCACGGCTTCTTCTTATTTGCCTCACCGAAGGGACACGAAGGTCCGCCCATAGCATGATTACGGGCTTGCTTCTTAGCGGTGCAGATAAGGCATTTGTGCGCCTTAGTGCAGCCCCGCTCCATATGCCCCTCCTCGCCGCAGCGACGACATAGTTTGCTCTTGTCTGTGCCCTTACACTCGTAAGATTTATGGCCGGACTCAAGGCACCGATAGCACCTATCCACTGAAGGCGGCTGGGGTATGCTGATTGGGCATAACGACCTTTCCCGGTAACCTTTTTGGCATCTGTCTTCAGTAGCCTGAGGTAGGCTACTTGGGTGCCGGAGGGTCCCCCTCTCAAGAGCATAGAGGCCCGCTCGATTATTACGTCGCATTGCTCCTTGACGGCTGCGACGACATCGTCTTTTTTTTTATTTTTTTTAACAATGGAGAAGACCTTTATGTCCTAGCCCAGTACACGTGCTATTGGTAGGGTCCAATCTACCGCACTGGGTGCACTGGGGGCGTGTCGGACTCGAATGGTGACCAGCCATTAATACCGACTAAACTCCATTGGGCTCCGCCATCCATCCCCAGGAACTACCTTTCGGCATTACTTCTGGGGGATGGCCGTACTTAGCGTACGCTCTCACTCGTGCCTTACATTCTCGCACACTCGCTCCCATCTCGGCATGGGTAGACCATACCTTCGTCGATCATCCGCCAATTCACTCACTCTAACTCCTCGCCTGCTGCTCGGCGCTCCATGCTCTCTGCAGCCGGCAGGCAATCTGAGTGGTGGCAGTCGAATCTGCGTTCCACTTCTCTACCGCTTGGCACATCCCCTGTACAAGGGTATCAGGGGTTGTGTCCAAGCCGCAGACGCCTAGCATAGCGCCTCTTTCGACGTCGAAGCGGGGACATACGAATAGTACGTGCTCCGCAGTTTCGTCGACACCTGAGCAGTCTGGGCAGACTGGGACCTCAGCGTGCCCAAACCTGTGGAGGTACTGTCGGAAACAGCCATGGCCTGACAGAAATTGTGTCAGGTGGAAGTGAACTTCCCCATGGGGTCTTCCCACCCAGCTAGATATGTTGGGTATCAGCCGGTGGGTCCACCTACCTCTCGACGAGTTGTCCCATTCGCGTTGCCATCTGGCGACCGAGGTCACCCTGGCACGCTCACGGGCTCCCCTATTGCCACGCAATTCGAAACAATCTTCGTCTTTCCGGATGACCAGCCCGACTGGCATCATACCCGCTATCACGTAGGATGCATCATGTGATACCGTGCGGTAGGCAGATATCACTCTGAGACACATCAAGCGATAGGTGCTCTCCAATTTGCGACGGTAACTGGTTGCTCCCAGTGCCCTCGCCCAGGACGGTCCACCGTACCTAAGAATAGATACGGCGACACCGGCCAGTAGCCTGCGTCTACTGGCGCACACCTAGGAGCTGTTGGACATCATCCTCGATAATGCCGCAACAGCCACCGAAGCCTTCTTGCACGCATAGTCGACATGACTGCCGAAGGTCAGCTTGTCTATGATGGCCGCAAGAATCTTCAGACTCCGCTTAGAAGTTATCTCAACTTCTCCCGCTTGGATAACTGCTTGTTGTGCCGACTTGCGGTTATTGACAATAACCACCTCCGTCTTGTGATGGGCGAGCTCTAGGCCCCTCGCGCTCATCCATTCCGCCACTATGCTTATCGCGTGTATCGCCGTTAGTTCTACCTCTGAGATTGACTCCCCGTAGACCGCCAGGGTGACATCATCGGCAAAACCGACGATTTTCACACCCGGAGGGAACTTTAGTCTCAGAACCCCGTCATACATAAGGTTCCATAGTACCGGGCCCAGGATTGAACCTTGCGGAACTCCTGCGGTAATAAGAACACTTTGCTGACCGGCATCGGTCTCGAAGTAGCTGGAAGTAGCTTTCCAAGATCCGGTACAGGCCCACCGGCCGGCCAAGCCGGTGTAACGAGAGCGCGATGGCATCCCAGCTTGCGCTGTTGAATGCGTTCTTCACGTCAAGTGTCACTAACGCGCAATATCGAATGCCCCGCCTCTTCCGTTGGATCGCTATCTCGGCAGTCCTTACCACTGAGTTGATAGCGTCCACCATGGACTTTCCCTTTCGAAAACCGTACTGATTACTTGACAGGCCCTCCATACCTTCTACGTATGGAGTTAGCCTGTTGAGGATAATCCTCTCAAGCAATTTGCCCGTCGTGTCAATCAGACAGATTGGTCTGTACGCCGATGGGTCGCCAGGCGGCTTCCCGGCCTTCGGCAACAGTACCAGCTTCTGCCTTTTCCACCTATCCGGAAAACGGCACTCGTCTCAGGCCCTGGAGCTTTATTCACCGCGACGACATCGTCTGCGGTCGTGAACTCGTCCAGTTGCTTGCACTGGAGAGTCATTTCCGCCACTAGCGACCTGACCTTGGCGCCTTCACCAAGGACCTCTTGGGCCAAGGCCTTGTACACTGCACTAGATTGTGCGCCTCGCTTCAGCACCAGAAGCATTTCTCCTGTGTTGGTGCGTCTCACGCTACGCACGTCTTGCCCGAGGCCCGAGAGGCTTTCGGCCGCCCTGATCTACTTTAGGACGTCGGCGTATTTGTCCTTGTCGGTTTTTAGCCACAAGGCCTCGCCTTTGTCCTTGGCCTTCCCCGCGGGCCGCGGTGCATCCGGTGTCGGTGCCGGCCTCTTCTTGGTAACCAGCGTCCAGGGGTTTGGCCTTGATTGTTGCACGCCGTGTGGTGTTGGGTTTTACACCTTCGCCTGGTGACTTTCTAGGGCGCTTCGCGTTCGATGCCGTCTTGCGCTTCTCAGCCGCCGCTTCGAGTGACATGGCTGCTCCATAGAAGGTGAAGTGGAAGGCCCTGTCTGGGTACCTATCTCGGCCTTCTCTCTTCCCTGCCTCTTGGAAGCCACTGTCTGGGTTCCTCTGTCGGACTTCTCCCGAAATTCCACCCTCCTGGCGTAAGCCTGC